>NC_061117.1:143945348-144116922 GCF_002878395.1 Capsicum annuum | reverse complement strand
TGTGACCTTGTAATCTTTGGGTTATATAGTTTGTGTTGGGTTCTTTGATATCTGTAGCTCTGGGGTTAAGGTTTAAAAAAGTTTGTACTTGGTAGATATTTTCTATGTATTTTTGGGTTGTATAGTTATAAACTTTTTTATCTTGATTCAGACTATCTCGATATGTGGTAATTTGTGGGGGTATGTTCAAGAGGTCTTTTTGTATTTTTGGTGTAAATGGTTTTTTCAAATATCTTATTTAAGTTCATATTCTGGTATCTTTGTCCAATAAATCCTTTGTTTGTACCTGCAATTGTAGATTGATAAACGTTAACGGAGTGTCCCAATGTCTCCTTCTAGCTTTGGAATTTTAATGTCTTCCGATCGACTTAGCTCTACATACTGCTGAGTTAGCTGATTTGTAGCTACAGACTTCAGTTTAACTTCATTAGTCTTTAGCTTTTCTATTTCATTATCCATATTGTCCACTTTCATTGAAAGCGTAGTTAGGGTTTTGAATATTTTTTCTAAAGCATCATCTTCTATTATATCAGTCTGTGTAACTTTGTTTTGATATGTAATCTGCAATAACGTTTTTGTTAGTACTAATTACTTCAATTGTAAATGTAAAATTTAATATATTCAATACTAGTCTCCGAATCTCTTTTGTTGTAACTGAATTTTGTATTTTCTTTGTTAGCCACCAACATACCTGTGTATTATCTGTTTGTACAATAAACTTGTTATATACAATATATGGCTCAAATGCTAATAAACATTTATATAATGAACATAATTCTTTTCTATTTATTTCCCATTTTATTTTTGTTTCATTAAACGTTCCTGAATAATATCTACAATGATGTTCTATTTTTTCATTTTCGTACCTATATTTAAGTACTCCTCTATATCTACATTCACTAGCATCTGCTTCTACTATATATATAAGTTTTCTATTTTCGTCTGTAAATTGTAATTTTGGTAATTCTTTACAAAGTGTTTTTTTTTTCTGGACTTGTTTTTTATCTTCTTCGTTATAATTATATTCTACATTCTTTTTTTAATTTTTTCCGTAAAGGCTTTAGATTTTCTGCTAATTTTGGTATATATTCCCTTACTTGGTTTACTAATCCCAAAAATGATTGTAATTTCTTTTTTGTATCTAATTCTTCTTTCAAATTTATTATTTTTTGTACTATATGTTGTTGCATTTTTACTCCACTTTTATCTATTTGTATTCCTAAAAATTCTATCTGGTTTTTCATAATTTCAGCTTTCTTTTCACTTAAACTTATTTCCAATTTTTCAATTATATTTGTAAATTGTTCTAATAATTTTAAATGTTCTTCTTTGGTTTTTGTATATAATAGTATATCATCTATATATACTATACAATTGGGCAATTGTTTAAAATAACTATCCATAAAATGTTGATATCTATCTGGTGCATTTTTATATCCAAATGGTAGTACATTTCATTCATAAAATCCTTGTGGTACCGTAAATGCGGTTAATTCCTTAGATTCTTCTTCTAACTTTAAATGGTAAAATCCTGATTTACAATCAAATTTACTAAAGTAATTATATCCTTGTATTTGTCTTATTTTTAATATCTTATTTGGTTAATTATGATTAATTATATTCTTATGATTAATTTATTAATTATGACTTATTTGATAAAACTAGATTTAGATATTCCCCAAAATATTATTTAGATGAATAACATACAAAATGTATCAAAATATAAAGAATTAGAGCAAATAATATCTGAAAAACGTAAAGAATTAAAAATAAGGATAGAAAGACTACAATACAACATAATTGTCGGAGTTAGTAAAAACTCAATAAATGCACAAAAAGAAGAAATATCAAATTTAGAATCAACAATAGATAGTCTAGAATATACATACCAACATGATCTATTAACATTTAAATAAAAAATGAACAAAGAAGAATTTATAATAGATAAAAAAAAATGTATGAAAACCATGAAGAATTAAAAATAAAAATAGTATTTTCTAATCAAGGAAGAAGGCATAAAAAAATAGGTGAACATTTATATTTAATGTAATGTTAGAAAAGGAAGAATTAAAATTAGAAGATAAATTGACAGCTATGGTAAGAATAGAAAAGGAAAAATGAATAAATAGATAGAAAAAAGGAAATAGAAAAATAAAACTATTTAGAGAATTTAAGAAATATCCACGCACAACTAAAATTAGATCCATTACAATAGATCTATTTTAGTTATCCATCTATTTTAGTTATCCGTACCCAACTACATAAAAAAATTTATAACTATTCAACCCAAAAATACATAGAAAATATCTACTAAGTACAAACTTTTCTAAACCTTAATCCTATAATGATAAATCAATAACATTTTTATCATTTTGATTTTTGTACGCCCTTAACTTAAATTACAATTTCTTACCCCGTTAATTATAATAAGAAATGTATTTGTATATGTGAGTCTCCCCAAAATCCTAATCGAAACACTAATTGGAAACTACTATGAAACACTAACTGGAAAAATATAATTTCATATTTTTAACACACATAAAAAAATATAAATTTTAGATAATAGCTTACTTGATCGGCGAAAACTCAACCTTTAACTATTTTGGAGTAGAGGAAAACTAAAAAATATAATTTTTTAGAGAAAAATCGGATAATTAAGGTAGAAGTGAGTTATTTTTTAATATAGAATAAATATACGGAAAGTGGATGGTATTTATCCACATGGACAACCACATCAACACTTTTTTCCATGTGTACGCGCGTGGTGTACATGCACCGGACAGTCAGCAAAAAAGGACCTCGCGACTTACTAAAACAACAAGTTTGGGGGGAGGGGGTATTTAGGATAAGTCAAAGTTCAGATGTACCATGAATAAAACTCAACAAGTTCAGGGGAGTAATGCATACTTCTCTCTATTTCTATCTATAATGAAGAAGTTACATATCCACAAATTCATAAAAATACCAATATTTTATATTTATAATCTTCACCGAATTGTAATTATTAACATATTTTAAATCATGTTATTTTATAATATTGAATTACTTGTGGTCTTTTGATTTATTCTAATTCTTCGGTAATACTTCCTTCCACACAAATCAAAATTTTATTTAAAATATCCAGTTATTTGATTAATAACTTGTACTTATAAATTGACCCAAAGAAAATATGTTTAACATGTTCGTCATTAGATTATGTTAATTATAAAGTAAAAAATAGTATGATATGAATTATATTTTAAGACTTTAATTATTATATTTATATTTTGAGTTTAGGCCTGGGTTTAGCATGGGCCTCGTGAAATTAGTATATATAATACTCCCTCCGTTTAAAAAAGAATGACCTACTTTCCTTTTTAGTCCGTTTAAAAAAGAATGACCCCTTTTCGTTTTTGGCAATTATTTAATTTAAACTTTCCACATGACATATTTAGGACCACAAGATTAAAGTGCATTTTGGTACATTTGACGTAACTTTAATTTAAGACCACAAGATTCAAAAGTCTTCTTTATTTTCTTAAACTTTGTGTCAAGTCAAAGTAGGTCATTCTTTTTTAAATGAAGGGAGTATATTAAAAGTGTGAAGCCCCTTAGAAAAGTGATTTGAACTTTTTGTCTTTTATTAAAAGACTCTCCTTTAGACAAAATTGTCTTTTCACTATTTTCTTTAATTTATTATTTAATTATTTTTTATTATACTAAACTTCTAAAATATGTGGGACTCCTAAAATATATGGAAGGGGAATGAATTAATATTTTCCTTAAAATAGAACTTATTAAGGAAATGTTTCTATAAATATTGAGATCTACAAAATAATTATTTATACTAATTTATGCACACAATATGCTTAGGTCTTTCAATAGCATGTATGCGTGCCCTTTTTTTATGTTTTATTTAACTGTTTTTTTATTCTCTCTTCTTCTTCTTCCCATGTCTTTTAAGTTAGCTTTTGATTCACTTGTATTTCTTAGATTTTAGGTAGTTGAATTTTTTATTTTGTAAAGTATTACTTTCTCATTTTTTTCGATCAATGTATGGATAAATATATACAAGCCATCGAGCTATGTATAATAAATTAAATTAATATTTTTAATATTAGTTTGTTATGAAAAATGTAAGACATTGGCAACTCTGCGCAATGATGTTAAGTCTTGATTTTTTTTTCCTGTAAGTAGCTGATATAAATTATTTCAGAAGAAGATTGGGGGTTAGGAAGATGAATGGCCACGTTGAATAGATTTTTAAGTCAAATATTTCACCTAAAGTTTCATGATTTCACTGTGCAACATATGTCCTTTGAGGTAATTTTATGGAGAACTATAACCATATATTTTATGTATAAGTTTTACTTGACTATTGACTTTTGTATTATAAAGGTTAAACTAATGGTGGTTACTCTTCTAGCTCCACGCCTGTGTACATGTCATTTTTTTTAAGAGTATCTGATTGCAACACACTTAAAAGTATAGGAGAGACTTGGAGGGGCTGGTAATTGAAATCGATATGCCAAAAACATTGTTGGCAAAATTTCAAGCAAACTCTTTGATGCTCATCTAACTTGATTCGGTTGCACGTCTAGATTGGTGGATGCTTAATTTTCTAACCCTTATCTTCTTCACTTTTTTTTTCAACATGATAAAACTCAACGTGTGTGTGCATATATATATATATATATATCTTCTTTGTTTTCATTCAAGTCATTCTTTAGAGTCAAAATTTTTGCTTAGACAAGAATTCTTTTCATCAAAATCGAAGCTTTGTGATAACTATTATACTGTTTTGTTGTAGTTTACACATTATAGGTGAATGTCGATTGACTTTTAGGATTTCTTATATAAATGTTAGGTTTAATTATATTATTTTGATTTCTTTATTATCATATTATTTTATTTTAATTTACAGGTGGTAGATGAATATCGGTCAGCTTTAAGGAATTTTTTAGGTAAAGATTAGGTTTAATTGTATTTTCTTAATATCTCTATTAGTTTATTATTTTATGGTAGTTTACAGGTTGTAGAAAAATATCGATCGGGTTTGAGAAATTTTTGTGTGTAAAGTTTAAATTTCATTGTATTATTTTAATATCTCTTTTAGTGTATTATTTTGTGGTAGTTTGTAGGTGGTAGATAAATGTTGGTCGACTTTGAAGAATTTTTTAAGGTAAGGCTTAAGTTTAATTGTATTGCTTTGATATCTCCGACTTGAGAAATTTTTTTGTGTAAAGATTAGGTATAGTTATATTATTTAGTTAACAGGTGGTAGATGAGTGTCAGACGCTTTGAGGAAATTTTATTGTAAAAGTTAGATTTAATTGTATCATTTGATGTCTCTATTATCAAATTATTTTATTACAGTTTACAGGTGGTAGATGAATGCCGATCAGCTTTGAGAATCGTTTTCGGTAAAGGTTATGTTTAATTATATAAATTCTTCATTTTTACATATTCAAAAGATGTTGAATTTAATTATTGTATAAATCTTTATTATTCAAACAGATTTTTTATTTAGTGTATTGGTTGAACTCATTAAAGTGAGGTATACGCACAAGGCGCGTGCACTTAAACTAGTTAGATAAAAAGGGTGAAAACCCCCTCCGGTACTTCTCCTTCCAGTTTTGTCCATTACAACACCGATTGTTGACATGTGGCAACTATTAAATTTATGAACTAGATGTTATTCGAGAAAATTGAAGGAAAAGTGTCTTTATAAGTGTGTATTGTGGTACTAGTGATATTGATCAACTTAAAGGGTAAAAAATAATTAAGAACTTGATTAAGTTGATTATGGACTTAATTAATATTATCAAAACTTTCTAATCTTTTTAAAAATACAAATCAACCCACACCCCTCAAACTTTCCTCTCCTCTCCAAATCAATTGTCTCTCCCCCCCTCTCTCGATAGTTTCTCTTAAACTTCTCTCAACCAACAGTTCTGTAAATTTCTCCCTTCAATCCCCAATGACTTCAACCTCCAGCGATAAATGGTTTTGAGTTTTTTTTTTTACTTTCAATCATCATTTGACATGACAACATTTTTCGACGACAACAACTTTGAGTTTTTCATCGTCCCTTTTCGACTTTCACAAGTAAAAAAATTAGGGTTTTTTATTTCTGAAGAAAAAGAGAAACTTGAGTTAACTTCTCTTCTAGTATGGGTTAACAATTTCAATATTTGTTGCTTAAATTTGAAATGAGGACTCAAGAAAATTTTAATTTGTGATATTTCTTCTCTTCTCTTTCCGGAGTGAAATATGATTTTTTATTATTACTATAGTTTTTGTTGTCCAATATTGTTGTAAAAATAGTGAGAGTTGAATTTTAAATTTTTTTGGGAGACATCTAGTGTGACCAAATCTAATAAACAACTGTTGATTTGATTTATTAGTGTTTGTTGTATCTTTTGAAACTTTTTGTTGTTTGTGTTTGTACAATGTTGGTGTTATTAGTAAATGTCGATGTTCTTGGTGTGTGTGTTGTGTTGGTGTGCTGGGTTGATTTGTTGTTTGTGGGTTGTTGTTGGTCTTGGTAAAGATGGTGATATTGATGTTTTTTTATTAAATAAATCTTGCTACTATTTTTTTAACAGATACCATCTATTGCAATAGATGGTTCATATATTGAATGAAATTCTAACAGTTATTCCAACAGATAACATGCCCAAGAGTTTGATTTCTTCCAACTAATAGGTCATTTGTTGTAACAAATGACCTATCTGTTGGAATAAATCTAATCAATATTGACAGATTGATTTATTCCAACAAATCACTCATTTTTTGCAATAGGTGAATGATCGATTGCAACAGGTCAGTCTTCTGTTTCAACAGATAAGTGATCTTTTGGAAGAAATCACAACAGTATTGAAACTGTTTTTATTATTTTCAACAGATTACTCATTTGCTGCAACATATGAGTGATCTGTTGCAACAGATCATTCACCTATTGCAATAGATGAGTAATTTGCTGAAACTGTTATTTTATTGTGTTGTATTTGTTAGATTTTTTGTTATCCTTTTTCTAATAATGCATAATCAATTATAATTTTTTTTTATTTTACTCTTAATTTTAGATAATATGGATCCCAAAAGAAAATAAAGCGAATCAAGTTCAAGTAAAGGAATAAGTGAAGTAGCTAGGTTATATCCACCACTTTATGAGCTTGTTGTACAAGTGGTATCTCAATCAAAAGCAGAAGAAAAATGAATATGAGGAAGAGGAAAGTTTCAAAATAGATTGTGAATTTATTTCAAAAAGTCAACATGATCCAAATGTTAATAGCCCTTTCACTAAAGAGTTGGTCAAAATCTTCGTCACTGATAGTTATTCTGTGAGAATTCAATGCGATGGTACCACATATTTAACTTGTGATTTTGTGATAAAGTCTGCCATGGCAAAATCTTTTGATACCTTTAGAAAAATACTTTGAAATAAAAAAATTGGATGCTTATTTCAGGGAGAGTTGTTTAGGACAATATCTTGATTTGCTGGAGGACAACAATGCTCGTTTCTAAATAACCATGGTGTATGATCTTCTCAGACGTAGGTTTATGTATGAAAATAAAGATAAGGTGGATGAGGTGTGAATAAATTACTGTGGCATGCTAGTTTGTTTGTGTTGGAAGGAGTTTGTCATAGTTACTAGACTAAATGTTATCCTCCTTCTCAACCTATACATATTTTAACCCCGCCCCCCGCCCCCCCAAAAAAAGTACTCCACACACAAAAGGCAAAGACAAGTCAAGTGATGATGATGACTTCTTTTATTTTGTTGGTCAAAGTTCCAAAACACAAATTTGATAGAAGAGTAGAAAGATAAAAGACTTTCAAAGAAGCACAAACAATCACTGTGTTTGGTTTGCTTTGGTTTGTATATAATATTCTTTGGGCGAAAGACGTCAAAAACAACATAAAACTTGGTTTAATAAATCTCTCTAAGGATCTTGAGGCATTTAACAACTATCCTTGGGGTTATGAAAGCTTTAAAATGACTGTCAAATATTCGTTGATTCCATTACCGTCAAAGACAGTCAACTTATATGGCTTTTCACACTACTAGAAAACTATAAATTACATAGGAATTTTACCTAGGGAATAATATCGCAGGAAATACTTGTGGATTTACCTACGAAAATACTAAATTCCTCAATTTTTAAATATATTACCTGCGAACTATATATTTGCAACAAATTTTGTAAGTAAATTTGGTGCCATATTGCGCAAATTTCATACTTGTGGCATTACCTGGAGAAATGTATCGATAGATATTTTATCTCTAGGTAAATCCGCAGGTATGTGGACAAATGTATATATTTTTTAAATCCATAGGAAAATCCTCAGGTAATTTATCTTACAGATTTACGTAGAGATATTTTAGTGAAAATTTATGTAATGGATTTTATTATCTGAGAAATTATTTTGGGATTTTGTGTTGCGAATTTGGCTAGGAATTTATTCTTGGTGATCTACCTGCGGAATTATTACTTGTGACATTACCTGGAAAAATATATCGGAGGATATTTTATCTCTAGGTAAATCCGCAAGTATATGGACATATATATATTTAAAATTCATAAAAAAATTTCTAGGTAATTTATCCTACAGATTTACGTAGAGATCTTTTGGTGAAAATTTATATAATGGATTTTATTACCTGGGAAATTATTTGGGGATTTTGAGCTGTGGATTTTTCTGGGGATTTATTCTTAGGGATTTTCCGGGGAAATTATTACTTGAAAAATTATTGGAGGATTGTGTTGATATAAATTTAGCTGAAATTATTTCTTGGGAATTTACCTATGGAATTATTACTTGGAAAATTATTGGGAGATTGTGTTGCTACAAATTTAGCTGAAATTATTTCTTGGGGATTTACGTAGGATTTTTGTGACTTGAAAAATTTAAATAGGAAAAGGATAAACTTGAAGAATAAAAAACAAAAAAAAAAATAAAAAATTAGAAATTAAATCGGTGGACACGTATAATAAAGCAAAGATGCTCAAGAAATTAAAATTAATTTGTTGACATAGATAGTATCACAAATGTATTCGAGCTGAATTAACCTTAGCTTGACTCGTTATGTTATCACCAAAAAAATAAAGAGGTGAAATTTCGTTGGCCTAAGATAGGGAGATGAATGACTCAGGGCTCAAATAGGGCGTGTTTTTCTATTTGTTAATTTAAATATAATTGTAAGGCATCATACTACGGACGTCATTATAATATATCATTATAATGTACATTTAGGAGTCATTTGGTGTGAGATATAAGGTATAATAATCACGAAATAAAATAAAAAATTATTTTAGTTTACATTGAGTCGAAAGTATTCGGTAGTTTCAGAATTATATATATGATAAGATTAGGGGTAAGCATTCTGTTTGTTCGATTTGCTTGTTTAATATTGATTTGGTTTTTCAATTTTTGGATTAACGAAAATGACAACTGTAATCAAACCAAAATAAATTTGATTTGATTTGATCGCTATAATTTGGTTCAATTATTTTGAATTTTGATTTTGATTTGAAAATTAAAGTAGTGAGTCTTTCTTGTCATGATCGGGCACTTAAAATTGATGATTTTTTTTAGAAAAAATAATTTTTTTCAAACCTATTTTTCATTTTCAAATATAAATAACTCAACATGGATGAAATGAAATAACAGATAAACATTATTTACACTAAATATATAATATATATATATATATATATATATATATATATATATATAAAATTTATATATATAATAAAATATATATTTATTTAATATCGGTCTTTTGGTTTAACCATTTATTTTTTGAAAAATAAAAAATCAAACCGTTTTAATCAAATTTCTAAAATTTAAAACCAAAACCGATCCAAAAAATTGAAAAATCAAAACCAAAATTAAATTTTCTCTAAGAAGACAAGGAGAAGACCCGGAATCAAAGTTTCAATTGTTCGAGAGATATTCGAAATCAGAGGTTAGTTTCTTTAGCTTCTACTTTAAACTCGATACTTTTTTCATTTGCAAAGGTCCCCACTCGATCGTTTTGAAGTCAAAGATTCTGGTTTTGTATGTGTTGGCATCCAATATTGACCGTTTGATACTCCTTTTAGGTCGTTGTTTTGTCAAAAATCATTAATTTCAAATCTTGATATTTTTTTACACATTATTCTTGTATCAAACAAATATTGACTTGTCACATTCATGATTTAAAAAATATACAAAGTATTTTATTACTTTTATTATCATTTTTTGTAATTTATCAATTTAAATGTAATATTTTTACGTAATTTGTTAATATTTTATTTAGTATTCACACTCGTAATTACTAATACATTGTCTATTATTATTATTATTTTTATTATTATTATTATTATTATTATTATTATTATTATCACTATTATTATCGGCAATTTTAAATTTTATATTCATAATTTATAGGTGTCTATTTCGAATTATTGTTATCGTTGATTTTAAAGTAATATATTATGTGTCGTATTTTTATTTACAAAATTTATTCATAACTAATCTGAGAATAATTATAATATTTATTTTACTATTATTATTATTTTATTAATCCACAACATTAGTCAATTTAGTTTTTTTCAATTTATTTATTTTCTAGCCCGATTTTGCCAATTTATAATAATTTTAGCCTAATTTTATCCAATTTATTACAATCCTAGCCCAAATTGTGTCCAATTGAACTCAATTTTAAATTCCATTCAATTTTTTAACCAAATTCTTAATCTTTAAATCTCAGCCGTTGATCAATATTTATTTACTATTATTATATTTAAATAACAGCCTAAGTCGATTCAATTATCTTCTCAATTTTATTTAAATTCTAGCCAACCTTATATCTAATTGATATCAATTTTAATTGATTTTTGAATTCAATTTGGTTTATTTTAAAATTAAATTTATATTGAGTCTTATTATTTTTCTCGTTATTATGATCAAGCAAAAGATGCTCAAGAAATTAAAATTAGTTTGTTGACATAGATGGTATCACAAATGTATTCGAGCTGAATAAAACTTAGCTTGACTCGTTATGTTATCACCAAAAAAATTAAAGAGGTAAAATTTCGTTGGTCTAAGATAATTCATGAGAGTATATATGAAATACGTTGTATTACGAGGTAATATACTTGGGTATGTGATGTATATAGTACATATTTCAAAGTTGATGGTCAATCAAATATATATACGTATATATATGTATCTCTCGTGTAGTGATGTACATAGTAGTCAAAACCTAGTTAACTGAATCTATATATACAAATATTTTGAATAATATGTTAACATTATATGATCGAGGTAATAATATACTATTGAAGTTATAATAATGAAGCTAATTAACTAATAATTCAACAGATTAATACATTGTACTACGAGATATATATGTATAATACCGTATTCAAAAATTAATTAACCGAAAATAATTTTAATATATGAAATGCATTGACATTACTATGCGATTGGCATCATTAATTTTATTTACATAATTTATTTATAATTAATTTAAAAATAATAATTTTATTTATTTTTTAATTTTAATTTTATATAGTTACTATATTTAATAAATATCAGCCTAATTCAATTCAATTTTCCTAATTTATTTAAATTCTAGACATTTTATACTCAATTTGTGTCAATTAAGTTTAATTTGACTCAATCGAAATCACCAATTCAATCTTCTTCTAACCCAATTTCTAATCTCAGCCGTTCATCATATTTGATCAACGGTCGATATTAAATCAATTTTCACATTTTTTTCTTGAAATTGTATTGCTTCAGACTATTTTTATTGTACCGAGGGTCTAATAAAATTAACCTATCTACCTTAGCGGTAAGGTCTACGTATACTGTACCCTCCACAGATTCCAATTTGTGAAACTAAAGCGGGTTAGTTGTTGTATCTATTTTCTCAAAATCTCAGAGAGAAAACAATCAAAAGATGTTACCTTGAATATTATTATTATTATATTTATGCCCAACTTATTTCAAATTCATTATCGATTTTTATAATATTTATTTATTTATTATTATTATTATTATGAACTTATTATTATACTTAAATAGCAGTCTAAGTCAATTCAATTATCTTCTCAATTTTATTTAAATTCTAGCCAACTTTATATCTAATTAATATTAATTTTAACCAATTTTTTAATTTAATTTGATTCATTTTTTAAATTAATTTTCAATTTTATTTTAAATTTTAATCACAACCGCCGATCTCATGATATTGACGGTTAAGATTAAATCTTATTTTTCATATGAAAAACCCAAATACCAAAAACCCTAATCTCACTCTTAAAATTTCAGTCGCATCTTACCATCTGTCCTCTCTCACTCTCTCTAAACTCCGGCCGCCTTCCTTATCGTCACCATCGCCTCCGACGTCCTTCATCACCACCTCTCCTTCCTCCTCCGGCTGTACAAGCTATCCGCATCACTACCACTGACAACCACAACAGTCGTCGACAACCAAAGAACTGATGAAATCTCCCCCAACTGCTGCCGCCCTCCTCCAAAATGTAATGCTAGTATCTTTTTGGTATTGATGATTCGTTATACTACCCTTGTCGCTTATGTAATATTTTCATGATTGATGGTTTTATTGTTGTTTTTGTAATTTTATTGCATTCTTGAACATTAATTGTTAAAAAAATATTTCTTTTTGATGTTTGGTTCCTTTAGTTAGCTAGTGTATAATGAAATTGGTAGACAGACTATAAAATTTGGCGACTCTTTGTGTAATTTTGTCATGATAAATTGTTTTAATGTTGTTTTTGTGATTTAATTGCTTTGCTGAACAACCCCATGTTATAAATTGTTAAAAAAAATTGTTTCTTTTGATGTTTGGTTCCTATAGTATCTAGTGTTTAATGAAAATATTTACTGAAAAATGCAAAAATTGAGGGTTTCAGCTCAAAGAGAATCTGCAATACCAATGGGGGAGTATAATGGTGAAAAGTACATAGGGATTAATGATGTTCCTCTATCTCCTAGATCAAATAATTCCAAGTAAGTTTCACTTTTGACACTAATTTTCCTTATTTTCTATGAGGTTTCTGGTGGTCCATTTGGTGTTGAGGACACTGTACAAGCAGCTGGTCCTCTTTTTACTCTTCTTGGTTTCTTGATTTTCCCATTAATATAAGTGTCCCTGAGGCATTGATTACTGCTGAAATAGGGACTATGTTCCTTGAGAATGGTGGTTATGTTGTGTGGGTTTTATCTACTTTAGGTCCATATTTAGGGTTTCGACAAGGTTGGATGAAATGACTTAGTGTTGTCACTTGAAATGTGAATTCATGACTTGAAAATGGTTAAGTTTAGTCACTTGAAATGTGAATTAGAGAGTTAAAATGGTTAAGTGTAGTATTTTGAATGTGTACTAGTGACTTTAAAATGATCAAGTGTCACTCGAGAAGTGGATAAGTGACTTGAAAATGATTTAGTGTAGTGACTTGAAAGGTGAACTTGTGTTTTGAAATTAGTAAAGTGTAATCAATTGAAAATGCGAATATTGTCACTTGATTAAGAATAATGTTTTGAAATGTAAACTAGTTACTTGAAATTGATTAAGAATAATGTAGTCACTTGAGAGGTGACATGTGTTTTGAACTTAGTTATTTTAAAGGTAACCTTGTGTTTTGAAAATGATTATGTGTAGCTATTTGAGAATGTGAACTTGAGTTTTGAAAATGGTTAGGTGTAGTGACTTTAAATGTAAACTAGTTACTTGAAATTGATTAAGAATAATGTTTTTAAATGTAAACTAGTTACTTGAAATTGATTAAGGTGAACTTGTGTTTTGAATTTAGTAAAGTGTGGTCACTTGAGAAGTGAAATAACGACTTGAAAATGTTTAAGTGTGGTTAATTGAAAGGTGAATTTGTTTTTTGAATTTAGTTAAGTATGATCACTTGAGAAGTGATGTAGTGACTTGAAAATGTTTAAGTGTGGTTAGTTGAAATGTGAATTTGTGTTTTAAATTTAGTTAAATGTGATCACTTGAGAAGTGAATTAATGATTTGATAATGTTCAAGTGTAGTCACTTGAGAAGTGAATTGGTGACTTGTAATTTGAGCTTAGTTATTTGAAAGGTGATCTTATGTGTTGAAAATGATTATGTGTAGTTATTTAAGGATGTGAACTTGCATTTTGAAAATGGTAAAGTCTAGGGACTTTAAATGTAAATTAGTTACTTGAAATTAATTAAGAATAATGTTTTAAAATGTAAACTAGTTACTTGAAATTGATTAAGAATAATGTAGTCACTTGAGGGGTGATTTGTGTTTTGAACTTAGTTATTTGAAAGGTGACCTTGTGTTTTGAAAATTATTAGGTGTAGTTATTTAAGAATATGAACTTGCATTTTGAAAATGGTTAAGTCTAGGGACTTTATGTCATCTGCTTCTGTGCTGTACTATGTGTTTGTGTGATATCTCGTGACTTGAGCCGGGGGTCTTTCGGAAACAACCTTTCTACTTCATCAGAGGTAGAGGTATGGACTGCGTACATCTTACCCCCCCAGACCCCACTAAGTGGGAATACACTGGGTTTGTTGTTGTTGTTGTTGTTGTTAAGTCTAGGGACTTTAAATGTAAACTAGTTAGTTGAAATTGATTAAGAATCATGTTTTGAAATGTAAACTAGTTACTTGAAATTGATTAAGAATAATGTAGTCACTTGAGAGATGAACTTGTGTTTTGAATTTAGTAAAGTGTGGTCACTTGAGAAGTGAAGTAGTGACTTGAAAATGTTTAAGTGTGGTTAGTTGAAAGTTGAATTTGTGTTTTGAATTTAGTTATGTGTGGTCACTTGAGAAGTGAATTAGTGACTTGAAAATATTTTAATTGTGATTAGTTGAAAGGTGAATTTTTGTTTTGAATTTAGTTTATTATGGTCGCTTGAGAAGTGAAGTAGTGATTTGAAAATGTTTATGTGTGGTTAGTTGAAAGGTGAACTTTTGTTTTGAATTTAGTTAAGTGTGGGCACTTGATAAGTGAAATAGTGACCTAAAAATGTTTTAAGTGTGGTTAGTTGAAAGGTGAATTTGGTTTTTGAATTTATTTAAGTGTGGTCACTTGAGAAGTGAAGTGGTGATTTGAAAATTTTCAAGTGTGGTCAGTTGAAAGGTGAACTTTTGTTTTGAATTTAGTTAAGTGTGGTCACTTGAGAAGTGAATTAGTGACTTGAAAATGTTTGAATGTAGTTACTTAAAAGGTGATCTTGTGTTTCGAATTTAGTAAAGTGTGGTCACTCGAGAAGTGAATAAATGATTTGATAATGATCAGGTGTAGTCACTTGAGAAGTGAATTGGTGACTTATGTTTTGAACTTAGTTATTTGAAAGGTGACCTTGTGTTTTGAAAATGATTATGTATAGTTATTTGAGGATGTGAACTTGTGTTTTGAAAATGGGTAAGTCTAGGGACTTTAAATGTAAATTAGTCACTTGAAATTAATTAAGAATAATGTTTTGAAATGTAAACTAGTTACTTGAAATTGATTAAGAATAATGTAGTCACTTGAGAGGTGACTTGTGTTTTGAACTTAGTTATTTGAAAGGTGACCTTGTGTTTTGAAAATTATTGTGTGTAGTTATTTGAGAATGTGAACTTGTGTTTTGAAAATGTTTAAGTCTAGGGACTATAAATGTAAACTCGTTACTTGAAATTGATTAAGACTCATGTTTTGAAATGTAAACTTGTTACTTGAAATTGATTAAGAGTAATGTAGTCACTTGAGAGATGAAGTGTTTTGAATTTAGTAAAGTGTGGTCACTTGAGAAGTGAAGTAGTGACTTGAAAATGTGTAAGTGTGGTTAGTTGAAAGGTGAATTTGTGTTTTGAATTTAGTTATGAGTGGTCACTTGAGAAGTGAAGTAGTGACTTAAAAATGTTTTAAGTGTGGTTAGTTGAAAGGTGAATTTATGTTTTGAATTTAGTTAATAATGATCACTTGAGAAGTGAAGTAGTGATTTGAAAATGTTTAAGTGTGGTTAGTTGAAGGTGAACTTTTGTTTTGAATTTAGTTAAGTGTGGGCACTTGAGAAGTGAAATAGTGACCTGAAAATGTTTAAGTGTGGTTAGTTGAAAGGTGAATTTGTGTTTTGAATTTAGTTAAGTGTGGTCACTTGAGAAGTGAAGTGGTGACTTGAAAATGTTCAATTGTGGTTAGTTGAAAGGTGAACTTTTGTTTTGAATTTAGTTAAGTGTGGTCACTTGAGAAGTGAATTAGTGACTTGAAAATGTTTGAATGTAGTTATTTGAAAGGTGATATTGTGTCTTGAATTTAGTAAATTGTGATCACTCGAGAAGTGAATAAATGATTTGGTAATGATCAAGTGTAGTCACTTGAGAAGTGAATTGGTGACTTATGTTTTAAAATTAGTTATTTGAAAGGTGACCTTGTGTTTTGAAAATGATTATGTGTAGTTATTTGAGGAATTGAACTTGTGTTTTGAAAATGGGTAAGTCTAGGGACTTTAAGTGTAAACTAGTTACTTGAAATTGATTAAGAATAATGTTTTGAAATGTAAACTATTTACTTGAAATTGATTAAGAATAATGTAGTCACTTGAGAGGTGACTTGTGTTTTGAACTTAGTTATTTGAAAGGTGACCTTGTGTTTTGAAAATGATTATGTGTAGTTATTTGAGAATGTGAACTTGCACTTTGAAAATGGTTAAGTCTAGGGACTTTAAATGTAAACTAGTTACTTGAAATTGTTTAAGAATAATGTTTTGAAATATAAATTAGTTACTTGAAATTGATTAAAAATAATGTAGTCACTTGAGAGGTGAACTTGTGTTTTGAATTTAGTAAAATGTGGTCACTTGAGAAGTGAAGTAGTGACTTGAAAATGTATAAGTATGGTTAGTTGAAGGTGAATTTGTGCTTTGAATTTAGTTAAGTGTGGTTAATTGAGAAGTGAAGTAGTGACTTGAAAATGTTTATGTGTGGTTAGTTGAAAGTTGAATTTGTGTTTTGAATTCAGTTAAGTATGGTCACTTGAGAAATAAAGTAGTGACTTGAAAATGTTTACATATAGTTATTGAAAGGTGAATTTGTGTTTTAAATTTAGTTAAGTGTGGTCACTTGAGAAGTGAAGTAGTGACATTTACAAATTTTAACACTTAAACAATTTTTGTCCTTGTCAGTGAACTATTTGTAGTTGTGCAAGAATGAGTTTAGAATCTGATATTACTAATAATCTACAATTTTAGTAAATTGTTCATATATATATATATATATATATATATATATATTTGAAACTAATTAAAATGCAGCTACCTTTGAGTCATTGGATTAGTAGAAGATTCTTAATGATTGAGTTAGGTATTTGACAAACATAGTGATTAGTTTTAACCTAATCCGAGCTTTTAGATTTAACTACATGCATGTTGGCATTAGTTTAAATTACTTTTTGGTGAAAAGACACTATATTGTCTCTTCAGAGGTTACAAGTGCTTTGAGATAAATTTTTAGACACTTAATTTGATCTTTAGAATCTTTTTAGATTAGTACTGCTAATTAGTCATGATGATAGGGGAAAAGGGAGCTTCTCTTCTCTTCTTTGCATGGAGAAAATATCTTTAGAATCTTTTTAGATTAGTACTGCTAATTAGTCATGATGATAGGGGAAAAGGGAGCTTCTCTTCTCTTCTTTGCATGGAGAAAATATGACTTCGTAACTGATGGATCTTAATTAAAAATTAGTGGCTGTAGTAGATAGTTTTATCAGATATATATGTTTAGGAATTCTTCATAGGATAGTTTTGCACAAGTTACTCCATAGTGTTTTGTTACCAATTTAGTTAAGTCCATAGGATAGTTTTTTGTATGCTTTGTAGTTTACTTTTGGAACATTGAAAATTTTTTTTGTTAATGATTTGACTTTAATGTTTGTATTCTTATGATGGTTGATTTCCTATTAAATTTGATGAGATGATTAAGTCCTAGGTTGATGCTTCAAATGTTGATTTGTATGCTCAATTGCGGAATGAGCGACACAAAAATTAGAGGAAAAAAAAGGAATTGGACTTGTTTATGAAGCATGTATACAAGAAATCACCTTCAAATGATGAACGCCCATCTCAAGAAGACAACCAAGATTATGAGGATAAAAGTGATGATGACTCTGATGGCGTGAATGAAAGCGATTCTAGTCCTGATAACGTGGATGAAAGTGATTCTGACCCTGGTGGTTGATAGTTTTCTTGAGTATTCAAGTTTAAAATATTTTGTTTTGAACCATTTAAGAATCATACATTATTGATGTGGATGTAATGAATTATGTTTTTTTTGTTAACCGTAATGGTTTACATCAGACTTGTATTGACTGATTTTTTGATAATTATTAACGGTTTTGAATAGATTTTTGACTAATTGTGAAATGTTTCTAGTAATTTATGTGTGAATTGTTACTTGGGAATTTCCATGGGGATGTACATGCTAAATATTCATGAAAATTTTCTTGAAAAGAATTGTTCTTGCTGATTTACTTGGGGCATTTCATACAAATTTTCTTGCGAAATAGTTTCATAAATATCTGCAAGAAATTTTCTTTTGTTAATTAGGAATTTTCACCCCTAAACTTCCTTTGGATTTACTTAGGAATCTTTGTGGGGAATAATTTGTGATTTTTTTTTTGTGGAAATTCGCAGGTAAAAAATCTTTTTCATGAAATTTTACCAAATAATTCATGCAAAATTTTGATAGTTAATTGCAAATAAATCCACAAGTAACTTACCTGCCGATTTATTTTCGAAACTAAATTACCTAGGGATTTATAAAGTCCTAGGTAGTAATTACCTACAAAGGTGTTTCCTTTGGATTCTAATTGGTAAGAAAATTTGCAGGTAATCAAATTACTTGGGGATTTTACCGCATTATCCCTATGAAAATTCCCAGGTAATAAGCACTTTTCTTGTAGTGTCATAGGCTTTCACGATAAATATTTCTTTTATTATGATTCATTAATTTTTTATTGTATAATGCTTTTGATTTATTGGCATAATTTTATAGGCTTGGGTATTTGAAGTCTTTCCTTATCTAAGACAACAAGTGAACTGCCAAGAAGAAGTTTCATGTCCAAGAATCATGAGATGGTTGTCGGTCAAAAGTGAGAAAAAATAAAATTTCTTGATCTTTTCAATGCCCTGGAGAAAGCAGTAAGTCATATTCTAATTAAGTTTTTATTTTAATTAATGATCTATTTAAATAATTTATTCATCATTCTAATATATGTACTGATTTATTCTGATTTATCGGATCCTAAGATAATTGATAGAATAAAAAATTAATTAGTTGGAGCAACAACCATCACAAGAAAAATGCTTTGGAAGGGTGGGCTTGTTGTTATTGATGGTGCTACTAATGATGGTGGTTGTGATGGAGCTGTTGGTGGTGATAGTGGTGATGGTGCTGTTGTTTGGGCTGGTGGTGTTGATAAGTTGGTTGATGCTTCTATTGCTATTTTGAAACAACAAACTAGTATGATTATGATTATACTAGTTTTACCGATTTTGGTGGTTGATATACCTCTTCTTTAAATTGGGCACATTACAGATTTCTCACATAAAAGGGTAGTCAATATTTTGGAGATCTTTCCTTTCCTATCTTATATTGTGCATACAAATTTCAAGTTTGAAATGCGAAATATGATGGAGTGATTAATGCTATTAATGCATTAACTACTACTATAAAGGAATTAACATTTAAGAAGGGTGTCATTCCATCAAAGAGGATTTCAGATTCATAGACTCCATTAGAGGTTAAGGCTAAGAGGATAAAAAAACAATTTCCAAGGCATTATCAAGCATCAACAAAAGAAAAATTGCAACTCCTTTGTCTTGCACTGTTAAGCAATGTACAAGGGCCACAAGAGAACAACATGAGCTGAAAAAGGTGAATATTTATCATCCGTTCGAACAAACAAATAGATTACATATCTTTTTCAACAGATGACACATCTGTTGAAAATTATCAAACATATATAGATATCTGTTGCAACAGATGACTATTTTTTACATCAAATGCATTATCTATTGTAACAGATGTCTCATCTGTTGGAGAAAATCAAACAGGTATTCCTACTATTTTAATTTTTTCCAACAGATGACCCACCTGTTGTAGTAGATGGGTCATCTATTGGGATAAATTAAATTATGTCTTCCTACTATTTTAGTTTGTTTTAATAGATGAGTCATCTGTTGCAGCAAATGAGTCATTTGTTAGAACTTATCATACAGGTCTTTCTTCTGTTTGAATATGTTCAAACAGATGACCCATCTGTTGCAATTGATAGGTCATCTGTTGGGATAAATTAAAACAGTAGGAATACCTATTTGATTTTCTCTAACAGATGGACCATCTGTTGCAACAGATGAGCTATCTTTTTCTATTTATTTTCTTGTATCTTTGTGATTAGCATTGACAATTTGGGCTTTCCAGGTAGATGTGACAGTAGAAACTACTGCGTAACAGCATACTATCATAGTTGATAGTCCATCAACTGCTTTCAAAGAGAAAGAAAAAGTGAAGCCTATCAGTCTGGAAGAATTATCCATTTAAAGAGTTGAGCATCTCGGACGAGACTCTAACAAAGTTGATCAGTATTTATTCAGAATGGTTTGACGATGGGCCGTTAAACGTTCATGCCAATAGGTACATAAATTATTTTTAAAAATATTGATTGTTACAATTCTTCTTGTAAAAATATGACATTAACACATATAAATCATGCAAGAAAATGATGAACATTACAAAATGAACCAATTAAGTCTTGGTTTAGATATGGTCAACTTTGTTGTTACACATTCCAAATTGAAGAATTGGTTTTATTTGAAGAATTGGTTTTATTTGATGTCACAGCCTAAAATTGCTGGAATGATGAGGTTTAAATGCCATATATCTTACTTTTAATACTATATTTAAATGTATCTGTTTATTAATTTTATTATTATATAATTTTAATGTTTGATAATATATGCAGTACATCGATGTCATTTTTTACCACCTCTAAAAGAAGTCTAAGTTGCAAACATAATACTAATATAGATACACAACAACCAACTGTTTGTTCAAATTATACATCGATAAGGCCTACAATAAGTATTATAAACAACAACTGGAAGTTCCTCGAAATGAGAAAGATTTAAGCAACATCATCAAAGGACTTAGCATTCCAGCTAGCTTACCTTGACATTTGGTCGACGAAGTGTTCATCTTAGTCAATTGTGATGGTTAGGTGTTGACTGTTGTTGTTCTAAAGGAGAGGCGCATTCGAGTGTATGACTCGATATCAGAAAGGAGACATTCTGGGTCATCGTTTGAGATACAAAAATTGGCCAAAATATTGCCTGCTTACCTTCATATAAGTGGCTTCTTGGGCCAAAAATTCGTACAGATCGGTCGACAATTGAAGCATTCTAGGATAAAATGGGTGATAGCCATCTTCTTTAGGATAATCCATTTGATGTACAATTTGTTGAAGGAATTGCTCAACAATCCAGTGGTAGCTTGTAAGTATAATGATTTAGTTTAAAAAATTTCACAACTCTTAGATTAATTACCATATATATTATCTGATTTTTACAAACACAGGATTTACGATTTTATTGTTACCACTTACGTCGAGTATCTGTGCGATGAATTATAAGTACCAAATGATGGACTTGATGACATATTACTTCATAAAAGATATGCTACTCTTTTAAGGAATTATGGTATTATGAAGGCCTATAGACCGTACGTAAGCGAAAATAAGCCAAATTTCACCGCACCGGATGAAGAACAACTGGTCAATATTGATTAGATCTTTATAGCTTGAGTTTATTAAAGTAATAATAATCTCTCCATAGGAATTGTTGTCTTTAAAACTTAAATTATAAATATTTATCATCTATACCCATAACAAATTTTTGTATTTTATTAATTTATTTAATGTAATTTGTGAAGGCTTTGATTTATTAGATTTTGTCATGAATTTTATTTTATCCTTAGATTTGAACTTATTAATTGAAATGGATTACTAGATTCAAATATTGCAACAGATGACACATCTGCTGTAATAGATGTCTCATCTGTTCAAAATTATTAACATGTCTTCCTACTTTTTTTATTTGTCCCAATAGATGACCTATCTATTGTAGCAGATGGTCATCTGTTGGAACAAATCCAAATAGGTCCTGCTAGTGGTTTGTTTTAATTTGTCCCAACAAATAACCATCTGTTGCAACAAATAGGCCATCTGTTGGAATAAATCAAAACAGGCCTCTACTACTTTTTTTTTTTTTTTAATTTGTTCCAACAGATAATAAAACAGGTCCTGCTAATGATTTGTTATAATTTCCTCTAACAGATGAACCATCTGCTGAAAATTATCAAAATCTCTTTTAAAAAATTAATTAAGATCAATTGGGATCAAATTTAACATTTTAAGAACTTGTTATTCTATTCCAAAATACAAAATAACTCATAATTAATGCGTGATAAAAATACAAGGGGTCAATCCAATTATTTTAACCATTTCATCAATTTCAAAAAATGGTTAGTCTTTTCCCCTTTCTCTCTCTCCTCTCTTTCTCTCTTAACAACTACTCAACAGGTTGCTCAAACCCTTCATAACAGATCAATTTTATTCCTATTTCGACCATATAGTTGTTATTTTTTACTTCCTTCTTGCTTGTGTCCGTTATTTTCTCTGTTTTTCAAGGTAAAAAAGTTCTATATTTGTTATTTTTTCAAAAAATTAGGAATTTTTAGTTAATGATGAAAATGAAGACTTTTAGTTGTATTATCTTTGAGAATGAGTTAGGAATTTTGAGTTTTGATGCTTAAAAAAGTAGGAAGAACACGAGAAAACCCTAGTTTTTGTCGTTGTATTTTGTTAGTTGTGGTGTTGATGGTGGGATGTTTGGGTGTTGGTGGTGTTCTTGGTGGGATGTTTGTGTTGCTGGCACTATTGGTGTTGTTTGTTGTTGGTTTTTTTTTTTTTTTTGTTTTGTTGATGTTGTTGTTAATGTTATTGGTATTGTTCGTATTATTAGTGTTTGTGGTATTGTTATTGGTGGTGGTGTTGGAACTAGTGGTGTTGGTGTTGGTATTGGTAGTGTTGGTATTATTGGTAGTGTTGGGGCTGTGTATTACCCAACAGATTACATATCTATTGGAAAGGTGGAAGACCTGATTCAATTTCATCCAACAGATGATGCATCTGTTGCAACAGACGGGTCATCTATTGGAAGAAATTGAATTAGGTTTTCAATAAAATAACCCACCTATTGCAACAGGTGGAACATCTATTGAAAGATATTAAAATAGGTCTTCCAATAGATGAACCACCTATTGAATAGATAGACCTTCTATTGGAATAAATCAAAATAGCTCTTCCAACAGATGACCCGTCTGTTGCAATAGATGGGTCATATGTTGGAATTTTTTTGTAATGTGTTATATTTATTGAATTTTGTGTTACCTTTTTTAAAATTATGCAGACATCTATTGTAATATATTTTTGTTTTTTTCTTGTTTGTCGATAAAAGATGTCTCCCAAAAGAATAGAAAGTAAAAGTAGATCAACTTCTGACCAATCAACAAAAAAGGCTAAACTACATATGGGTTCGGAGGAGCTTCCTAAATAATATCTTTCAGGAAAAAATAAAGGCAAACCCTTTGTAGATAATGAAGTTGAGGAAAGCGATAATATAAAAAAGATGTTGAGGGAGGTAAAAAAGAGTCTGTAGAGGGTGGTGATAAAAATAAATATGAGAAAAATAGTGAAATTGAGGATGAAGAAGATGAGGAGGAAGGTGAACATGAAGAGGAAATAGATATTGAGGAAGAAGGGGAAAAAATGAGGTAGGAGATGATTAGGAAGAAGATGGATTTGAAAAAAAGAACGAGAAAGATGATGATGATGAAGATGATAATAATGCATCATCGATGGGACATGAATTTATATTGAAATCCCAACATGATCCTTCCAAAACTTTTAAGATTGACGGGTTTTGAGTAGAGCTATCGATGGATAATCAAGCAGATTCAACTGGTGATTTTATAGTTAAATCTATCTTTGGGGAGAAATTTTTATGCATTTAGGAAGATTATAAAGGAGGAAAAACTTAAGGATTTTTTTTGGTTCAGCTGCTTTGGATACGTTCTTGACCTGCCTGAGGAAAATAGTGCATGCTTCCAAATGACCATAGTATATAGTCTTCTCAAGTACAGGATCAAGTACGTGGGTGATGACCAAGATTTCAAGGAGGGGGACAAAAAGATGGATGAAATCTGGATTAACTACTATGGCATGTTAATTTTTTTTGGCATGAAAAAGTTTGCTATAGTGACTGGATTGAGATTCTATCATCCACTTGAACCTCTTCCCAAGGTACCACCCATAAAAAGTCCAAAGGCAAGAAGGACACCCAAACCATCAACAAAGAAAGAAAAGACATTGACCAAGTGACTACCCACCAAAACCAACAAGGGAAACAAAAAAATATATGAGTTGTTGGTACATTGTTGGACCTGGCTACACAGCCAAGAGGTTGTTAGCTGATCTGAGAATAAAAAGATTCCAAATAAGTACAAGAAGAAAATGTTCTTAGTTTGGTTTGTCCATTCCATTATATGGGCAAGAGACATCAACAAAGTCATAGAACCTGAATTATTGGTGCTTGCTCAGGATTTGGATAAATTTAACATTTATCCTTAGGGATATGAAAGCTATAAATTGACTATGAAATATTTATTGATAAAGTTATCTCTAAAGCCTATCAACTTATATGGATTTCCTTAGGATTTCATGCTAAATTTAATCACTATTTCTTTACTCTTTCATTTATTTATATTGAATAGTTATTCTGATTTTTTTGTTTTCATCATGTATACATATTTAGGCTTGGGAATTCAAAGCCATTACTTACCTCTGATAGAAAGTCAAGGATTACTCAAATGAGGTTTCTCATCCAAGGATCCTTAGGTGGTTGGCTTCCAAGAGCAACCCCAAAATGAATCCCCTTCATCTCTTTAGCCCTTTTGATGATGTAGTAAGTCTTCTTTCAAGTGGAATATTTTTAGTCAAGTTAAGACATTGAAACAGATGGGTTATTTATTGCAATATATAATTAATTTTTTGCAACTTTTCTCTATATATTACCCATCTACTATAGCTGATGCAACAGATAGATAATATGTTACAATGGTTGAGTCATATGTTGTAATAGATTGACCATTTTTTACTTTAATTCTCTAAACCTGACTTAACAGATTACCCATTTACTGCAACTTATGTAATATATGGGTAATCTGTTGCAACAGATGACTTAACTATTGTAATAGATTATTCATCTTTCGCAACAAATTACTCATCTGTTGCATAATCTTTCTATGTTAACATATTATCCAATTTACTCAAATTATTATTTGATATAAACATATCTACTTTTATTAATATGTTGTGTAACCATGGCTTGTATCTAATGAGCAAGTGCTAGGGATGACTTCTTTTGTTACTCTAGGTCTTGTTCAAATAAAAGTAGGCCCAATGGTGGATTTGATAAAGAGAGAATTGGTTGGAGCAAGAGATATAAAAAGAGCAACTAGGGAAGGTTAGTTTGTTCCTATTGAGCCTAGTGTTGATGTTCTTAATGAACAACCTGTTGTAATAGATTTAGGTAATGATAGTGATGGTGTTGGTAGTGGAGATAGTGATGCTGGCAGAGTTGGTGATATTTCTACCAAACGTGATGATGGGTATGTTAAACGTCTAGAAGATGATGATGGTGGACTCACCTCTTTCAGTGGTCCCTCTTCAAGCTTATGTTCTATTTTCAAATGCCAAAAGTGCATGGACAAACATATTGAACTTATCAAAAGAATAGATGCTCTCACTAATGTTGTTAAGGAGTTCACATCCAAAAAGGGTATCATATCATCAAGGAAGCTGAGAGAGCCATACACTCCTAAGGTTAAAAGGAAGAGAAAAGCAGTTAATACTACACTCTCAAGAAAAAATATTGTAACTCCTCCTTCTTCAAATGTTGATGAAGTTTAAGTTGCCCCTTCCAATGGCCAAGGGGCCACTATAGAGCAGGGAGCATTGAGAAAGGTGAACATATACAAGTTAGGTGACCCTAAAAGGATGTCTAATCTGGTAAGGTACATAAAATCCAAAAGGATCGCACGACCATTCACCATGAGTGCACTTTCCTCAAAAGGCCTCAAGAAGATGACAAGTATGATGGTGTAGTATGAGGATGTGGTAGTTTTACTTTTTCTAGCATAACCTTATAATCTACTTTATTTCTTACATTCTAAGTCATATTTTTTAACAGATTACCCATCCGCTGCATAAGTTGCAGTAGATTGGGTAATTTGTTAACAAAGGTTCAGAGAAGCTACGTAGTAGATGAGTCATTTATTATAATAAATGACTCATCTATTGCAACAGGTGGTCTATTTGTTGCAAAAAATTACCTATCTGTTGCATAAGTTATAGTAGATAGGTAATGTGTTAACAGGTTTAGAGAACATATGTAACAGATGGACCATCTATTTCCAAATGGTCCATCTGTTACATAATTCCATTTTTTTAAATCACTAACCTATTAAAAATTGTCTCCTTAAATCATAGTATGTTGATGAAATTCTCTATGTCATGAGCGCAAGACACCTCA
Source organism: Capsicum annuum (assembly GCF_002878395.1). NCBI lineage: Eukaryota > Viridiplantae > Streptophyta > Magnoliopsida > Solanales > Solanaceae > Capsicum > Capsicum annuum. The sequence continues at coordinate 144,090,242 of NC_061117.1, read as the reverse complement.
AATGCACCGATGCCTATGATCTTGGCGATAGAATAATGGACCTCAACTTCTACAATAATTTCTTAGATAGGTATGAGAAACTCAGTAACCAAGTGGCAACTCCCAGTGGCCTGAAAATTGGGGAGTTAATTTGTTAGTTCAAATGGGATAAAGATATGATCGACTATGTTAGAGATAAGAGGATATTTATACAAGGCATGAATTGGGTCGGCATAAAGAGAATTCTTGCAGTCATGGGCCTGAAGAATAAACATTTTATGTCTCTTGATATTCTCCTCTATGAGGGAGTCATGCATGTTTATGACTACAACATACTTGTCTTCAAAGAGTGGGTTTTTTTACCTTCATACAACCACTATTGGAGTTGTTCCCTAGATTTTTGAAGCAAAGTGACTGCATGAAACACTTGCCAGAGCCACTGCTCAACAATAGATGGTCTTTTGAAGGTCAAAAAATAAACCATAACAAAAATGATATCAATGCTTCATGTGGGTCATACACGTTTGCATATATCAAATGTTTGCTAACAGCACAGAAAAGATGACTCCAAGGACTTTTCTAGATGACAACTCTATGGCAAGGATACATGTAACGACTTAAAAATTTGATGAAATATGTGAAATATGTGTTTCTATATGATTTGACTATTTTACCCCTTCCCATAGTTGAATTATGGTATTTTTAGGGTGTGGGGGGTAATTGAACTGATTCTTGATGCATTTTGGTGCCTTTTGTGTGATATTATGGTTTTTGGTGGCTTCGAGAGCCTTATTATTGACTTATGTGGCTATCTCTTAGTCCGTGCAATAGATGATTGAACAAACTATGCTAGCAGATCCAAAAAGTTAATTTATGGGTGGTAACATGGTTGGTCTGGTCTTACAGCTTTTGAAACTCATTTAGACCCTCAATTTAGAAATCTTTTCAAAAATCCAACTTCACTAATGCATTTAGAACGTCAAATTTAGTGAGGTTACATAGTTCATTTGCATAAATTAGAATCTAAATGAATCCTGAGGCCTTAGCAAAAAATTGAAAAAATTTCAAAGTTTCAGGTGATATGTGGTGCCGGAAAGGATAGTGCAATCGCACAAGGGCTGATTGCGATCGCAATACCTGGTCCCAAGGTCATATAGTGTGATTGCACACCTGGGAGTGTGATAGCACTACCTGGATACCTATTATGGGTATAAATAGACCATTTAGATTGCGATTTTGGGCCTTTTCCACCTTGCCTCTTGATAGATAAACCCTAAAATAGTGTGAGAGCTCAAAAATAAAGTTTGTGAGTGATTAATAATCTATATTAACATCCTTTTCTTGATTCTATTTTGGATTTAAGGCGGGATTTCATCCTTTTCTTACTCTAATTCTTGATTTATTATTCAAAACCCCCAAAACCCTATTACTTGATTTCTCCCCAAATTTCACTCCTTTTCAATTGAATAATATTTCTAATCCTATAATTATTAGTTTTTATCAATTTAATCTTTGAAACAACTTTAATTCTTGGAATTAAAACAAAATTCAAAGGTTTTACTCAAAAAAGGTTAAAAATAGTTTTTCTTCGATTTGAACCTCATTTTTAACTCGATTTGACATGGATTTTCAAATAATGGATTTTCAAATATAGACTCCTAAAGGTATAGGAGACACATTTTTAAATTAAATTTCTAATTTTTTCTTTTTTTAAAAAACTCATTTTGGGGGTCCGTTTTGACCCCAAACCAAAAGTAGTCAATCTGGGTATCGTTGGCTTTATTTTGATGCGTAGATTCTATAATTATTTATTTTACTTGATTTTGGGATCGTTCGTGAGAAATAAGGTTGTGGGTTCAAAGTGTAGCAAACCAATTTTCAGTATTCGAGGTAGGTTATGACTTAACTCTTTCAGACTGGGTTGGGTAGTAAATTTGTATACAAAATGCATATTAAGGGTGGGAACTAATCGTGAAAATGGTTATCTATCTGTTGTTCTTATGTGAGGGCCTATATGCAATGTAATTATTGAATTTGAGATATTATGTGATATATGTGATCGTGTGGGATCCTACGTGATGCAGATAGTCTTGAATACGTATGAATAATTGTATTGTGTTGTTGAAAATGCCTAATATGGTACCATTGGAGTATTATGATATATTTATACTTATTGGTATATAATACATGTGGAAATCCATAGATAATTGGAAATAATGAGTGGATAATTGGCTTATGTGATTGGTATATTGGTTGGTTATGGAACTGCTCATTGTAGTTGGTTGAGAAAATACTCTTTATCATTGGTCGTAAACATTGCATCATCATTCTCATGGAATTATACACATAATTACACCTGTAGTTGCTGTATGTTGTATTTGATTTGTGTCTTATATTATGTATGTGCTCTTGAAATTCTAGAAATACTGGGAATATTAGATTCTATAGACTTTTTTCGAGGGATGTACTAGAGATGAGTCATGGATATTAGTTATACTCAAATATTGGAAATACTAGAAATAATGGGAATACTAGAATTACTGGAAATACTATAATTACTGGAAATACTAAAAACATACAAAATATAGGAAACACAGGATATAGGTTTTAGATATTAGATATTATGTACCTTTCTCAGAGATTATGTTGAGAAGAGTCATGGATATTGGTTGCATACAGATTGATGAACCCTCCATAGGTTCGACATTGGGAAGAATTAGCTCTATAGATATATACGAGGTTCTATATTAGTTGAAGAACCCCTTATTGGTCCCACATCGGGAAGGCTTGCCTTCTTAGGTATATACGGAGGTTGTATGACAAAAACGTATATCATCATCATCACAATACTTATTGTATTTGCTTCATTATGGTTGTGATGCGATTTTACTTCTGCTTGAATTACTACTTATCTAATTGTTCTATCTTCTTTTAAAGATACTTGATGATCTTGTATCTATATTGTCCTTCCTTGTCCTACTTGCATGTGGTATAATGTATACTTGTGGTCTTTTATATGTTTATTGCAATATATGTGCTATATTAGAACTATTAGTGCAAGCGATATGACTATCGTTGTATGATATTTTCTGATTATAGGTGACGTGCTCTTAGTGTGTATTTTGTATACTTTATTTTTTACTTTTCTCGGTCAATCAATGATACCTCCTGAGTACAAGTGGATCGTAATCACTCATTCTGTACCGTTTCATTATAGATTTAGGTTCGGGTGCACCCCCACATTGCTTAACTCAGGAGATTATTAGAGCCTTCAAAGCAGTTGATGATTTTCAGGCCTCGGGATGTCTCCTACTACCTTTCTTTATAAACTATCTTTAGTTTTATTTCAGAGACAGAGTTTCTCTTGTATTTGGATATCCTATGTATTTCATTTGGATTCGAGTTATACTAGATACGTTCTTATACTGTTGACACTTGGTTTTAGGTGTTATGGTTGTATTGTTATGTTTCCTTTTTCATTGATATAACTTGTATTGTTCGGCTTCATTCTAGAAGCCTTACCTAGAGGTTATTATTGTCTTTTCCCTCTTTGAGTATCAGTTAGGGTGATAGGATTACTTGTTAATGTTCCCTGTGACAAGTGCCATCATGACCCTTTGGATTTTGGGTCATGAAAAATTGGTACTATAGCAGCTAGATTTCATTGGTCTTAATAGTTTAAGAATGGGATGTTTAATAGAGTCCTGTGTATCGGTACATAGATATTTATATCTATTCTTAAGGGGTTATAGGATGTCTTTAGGTAAACTTCTTTTATTTTACTCCTTGTTGTGCAAAATACTTGGATACCTTGAGTTTTGAATTATGTTTCACTCTTTCTACAAAGATGGTGATGACTAGGTCCCACAAGTTTAGAGATGCAGATCTTCTCCTAGAAAGAGAGCCTCTAGTCGTGGATAGACTGAAAAGAATGGATGGGTTGATGAATTATCCTCGTCTAGGTAGGGGGTAAGGGGACTCTCTCCCGAGACTCATATTGAGCATGTTGGAGGTGTGGGTTCAGTTCCAGTTCCTCAAAGTTTGTCTGCCCTAGTTTTGGAGAGATAATTGGTGTGGTGCTTGACCCACTTAAAAGGTTCTCCTTTAGTTATGTCGGGTGTTCCTTCAGCTCCAATTATGGATCCTCATATGGCACCTACTTCAGTTTTGGGTACTCCTCATACACTGAGTACTATTCCTTTATTAGTGCCGACACTAGAGTATGGTGTTTTAGGATCGAGAGTGTAGCCCTCATGTATGTTACCTTCTCAGGTAGGGTCTCGGCCAGTTGGACTTATTTGCCTCCTACTATTTAGTGAGCCACGATATAGATTATAGTATTTGGAGCATATTTTTAGAGAATTGCGGATCATGCCAAAATGACAGAGGGTATTCTTAAATTATCTCAAGGAGGCACAAAGAAGGTGCATTATTTCTGTAAGTTCAGAGGTTAGGATTCTTATGGTAGAGATTTTAGAGGTTCTCATGGTTTTCAGGGTAGTCCAGTGCAGGCGTCCTTATAGAGTTTAGGTAGTGGTCTTTGAGTTCAGTAGTGTAGGGTGGCCATTTAGGCCCAGTGGTTCCTTCTCCTATTGAGGTAGGCTGTAGGACTTGTTATTTGTGTCGTGAGGTTAGGAATTTGGCTAAGGCCTACCCCTATCATGTAATTATGGCTACTTCTATTTTAGTAGTGAGAGGTAGGGGTACTAACAAAGGAGCAAGAGTTTGAGGTGATGGGTCCCGCGATGAAGGTCATAGGGCTACTCAGCTAGCTGGTGGTCATGGTCAGTGTTATGCTATACCTATTAGGCTAGAGGCGGAGGCTTCTAATGCTGTGATCACATGTATCTTCCCCATTTGTTTAGACTTGTATCTATGTTATTTGACCTCAGATTGATGATTTTCTATGTGTCTACATATTTTGCTTTGGGTTTTGATTTTGTTAGTGAGCCTCTTGCCATGCCTATTTATGTATCTACCACTATAGGAGATTCTTTTGGGTGGATCAGATGTACCGATCTTGTGTTGTGACTTTTTTATGCCGTAAGACTTGGATAGATTTTCTTGTGGTAGATATGGTTGATTTTGATGTTATTTTGGGTATGGATTAGTTAGCTCCTTATCATACTGTATTAGATTGTTTTACTAAGACCGTGCCTTTAGCTTCACCGGGTGTGCTAAGGATAGCTTGGAAGGGTATGTGTCATTCGGGTCCTAAAAGGATCATATCTCATATTCAGGCTCGTAGATTGATTGAAAGGGAATATTTATCTTATTTGGCTCATATTCATGATACTAGTATTGCTTCACCTCCTTCTTTGTATTTTGTTTGTGTTGTTTGTGAGCTTGTGGATGTGTTCCCTATGGATTTGCCTAGTATGCCTATGGATAGTGATATTGATTTTGCTATTGATATTATGCCAAGAACCAAGCCTATTTCTACTCCTCCTTATAGAATGCACCCAGTTTAGTTGAAGAAATTAGGATCAGTTATAAGAGTTGTTGGATAAGGGATTTATCTAACCTAGTGTATTGCCTTGGGGTGCACCTATCTTGTTTGTGAAGAAAAATGATGGGTCTATGCGTATGAACATTAATTATTGGTAGTTGAACATGTTGATGGTTAAGAATAAGTATCCTCTTCCTTGTATTGATGATTTATTTGATTGGCTTCTAGGTGATGTGGTGTTTTTGAAGATTGATTGGAGATCCGGTATCACTAGTTGATGATTAGAGCTTTGAATATTCTGAAGACAACTTTTGAAACTTGATATGGTCATTATGAGTTCTCGGTCATGTCTTTTGGATTGACTAATTCCCCTGCCACATTCATGGAGTTTATGAATCGGCTGTTTTGATCGTATCTCCGCTCCTTTGTTATTATATTTATAGATGATATCTTGGTTTATTCCATGAGTGAGGCTGAGCATGAGGATCATTTATAGATTGTGCTTTAGATATCGAGGGTTGAGAAGATGTATGCTAAGTTCTCCAAGTGTGATTTTTGGTTAGAGGTTGTTCTATTTATGGTTGATCCATCCAAGATTACACTGGTTCGTGATTGGGCTAGACCTACTACGCCCATCAAGATTTGGAGTTTTTCTAGCTTGGCAGGTTATTATTATTATTTTGTTAGCTTGGAAGGTTATTATCAGTGTTTTGTTGAGGTTTTCTCATCTATTGTGGCTTCATTGACTAAGTTGGCTTTGAAAAAGATTTCCTTTCAGTGGTAGGATGCATATTAGGCGAGCTTTCAAAATCTGAAGGATTTGTTGACCTATAAAGGGTGTGATGAGTTTTAGTAGGAGGGGCGAGCTTAGACTAGGTATATTGGACCATTTGAGATTCTTCGGACCATTGGTGATGTGGTTTATGAGTTGGCCCTGCCCCCAGATTTGTCGATTGTTCATCCAGTTTTTCATATTTCTATGTTTCGTCGTTATATTCCTGATGAGTCTCATGTCATTCATTGGGAGTCAATTCAGTTAGATAAACTATTATCTTTCATTGAGAAGCTAGTCTCTATTTCGACTAAGGGATGTTTGACGGTTGTACCCTAGAATTATCCATGTGGATAAGGTTCAGTGGCGACACCAACCTGTGGATAGCTGCTAGAGAGGTAGAGTCTGATAGGCATAGTTCTTACCCCCAGATCTTTGATTCAGGTAATTCTTTGCCTTAGTTTGACGACGAACTAGATTTTTGGTGGTGCATGATATAACATACTGAAAGTTTGATGAAATATGTGTTTCTATGTGATTTAACTATTTTACCCCTTCCCATAGTTTCATTGTGGGATTTTTGGGGTAAGGGGGTAATTGACATGGTTCCTAATTCATTTTGGTGTCTTTTGGGTGATATTGTGGTTTTTGGTGGATTCAGGAGACTTATTATGGACTTATTTAGTTATCTTTTGATTTGTGCGATGGATGGCTGAACAGACTATGCCAGCAGATCCAGAACGTTGATTTTAGGGTAGTGATATATATGGTGTGGTTTTATGGCTTTTAAATCTCACTTCAATCCTCGATGTAGAAATTGTGATTTTGGATTTTGGAGGTCTACTTTGTAAAAGTAATGTCTTTTCAAAAATCCAACTTCACTAATGCATCCGAAATGTCAAATTTAGTGGGGTTGCATTGTTCCTTTGGGTAAATCGGTCTTTGAATAAATCCTGAGGCCTTAGCCAGAAACTTGAAATTTTTTCCAAGTTTCAGTTGATATCTTGTGCTGGAGAGGATAATGGGAATGCACAAGGGGTGATTATGATCGAAATACATTCTCCTAAGGTTAGATAGTGTGATTGCACACCTGGAAGTGCAATAGCACAACTTGGATACCTAGTATGGGTATATATAGACCCTTTAGGTCGCGAGTTTGGTCATTCTCCATCTTGACTCTTAAGAGATAAACTCTAAAATAGTGTGAGAGTTCAAAAGTGAAGCTTGTGGGTGCTTGGGAAGCTAGATTCACACTTGTTTCTTGATTCTATTATGGATTTAAGGTGAGATTTCATCCTTTATTACTCTAGTTCTTGATTTATTGTTCAAAATCCCAAAGATTTTATTACTTGATTTATCCCCAAATTTCACTCTTTTTCACTTGATTAATGTTTCTAATCCTATAATTACTAGTTTTCATCAATTTAAATTTCAAAACAGCTTCGATTCTTGGAATTAAAATCGATTTCAAGATTTTATCAGATAAAGGTTAATAGTTTTTCTTCAATTTGATCCGCATTTTTTACTCGATTTGACTTGAGTTTTCAACTATAGATTCCTAAAGGAATGGGAAATACATTTTAAAAATAAATTTTCAATTTGCCCTTCTTTTTTAAAAACCCATTTTGGGGGTCTGTTTTGACCCCAAACTAAAAACAGGCAATAAGGGTATCGTTGGCTTTATTTTGATGTGTAGATTCTATAATTCTTGGTTTAAGTTGATTTCAGAATTGTCCATGAGAAGTAATGTTGTTGGTTCTATGTGTAGCAGATTGGTTTTTGGCATTCGAGGTCGGTTATGGCTTAACTCTTTCAGACTAAGTTGGGTAGTAAATTCTTATACAAATTCATGTTAAGGGTGGGAACTAATCATGAAAAATGTCTATCTATGTGTTGTTCCTGTGTGGGGGCCTATATGTGATGTAATTATTGAATTTCAGATATTATATGATATGTGTGACCGTGTAGTATCCTATTTGATATGGATATTCCGGAATACACGTGAATAATTGTATTGTGATGTTGAAAATGCCCAATCTGGTACCATTGGAGTATTGTGATATATTTATACATGTTGGCATATAATACATGTGGAAATCCATGGATGGTTGAAAATAATGAGTGGATAATTGACTCACATGATTGGTATATTAGTTGGTTATGAAAATGCTCGTTGTGGTTGGTCATGGAAATACTCTTTGTGGTAGGTCATGAATATTGTATCATCATCCTCATGTCAACATACACATAATTTTACTTTTTTATTGACTACTTTTTATATATATACATTTTGTTCTATGTTGTATTTGATTTGTGTCTTATATTATTTATGAGCTCTTAAAATTCTGGAAATATTAGGAATATTTGACTCTATAGACCTTCCCCGAGGGATGTGCCAGAGATAAGTCATGGATATTGGTTATACTGAAATACTAGAAATACTGGAAATACTAGGAATACTGGATATGGGTATCAGATATTAGATATTACGGACCTTCCCCAAAGGATTATTTCGGATAAAAGTCATGGATATTTGTTGTATATAGATTGACATTAGCTCTGTAGGTGTATATGGGTTAACGAATCAACCATGGGTCCCACATCGGGAAAGCTTGCCTCCGTGGTTTTATATGGAGGTTGTGCGACAACCTCTTGTATCATCATCATCATCATCATCATACTTATTGTGTTTGCTTCGTTATGGTTGTGATGTGATTGTACTTCTGCTTTAATTACTACCTATCCAATTGTTCTATCTTCTTATACTAGCACTTAATGATCTTGTATGTATATTTTCCTTCCTTGTCCTACTTCTATGTGGTATAATGTATACTTGTGGTCTTTTCTATGTTTGTTGCAACATATGTGATATATTAGAATCGTTAGTGCAAGCGGTGTGGTCTACTGGAGTGGGATATTTTCTTACTGCAGGTGACGTGCCCTTAGTGTGTATTTTATGTATTTTATTCTCTACTTTGCTTGGTCGGCCTATGATACCTACTGAGTACAAGTGGATCATACTCACTCCTACTGTACCCTTTCAGTGTAGATTTAGATTAGGGTACACCCCGCGTTGCTTGACTCGGGCGATTGCTGAAGCCTTCAAGGTAGTTGATGATTTTTAAGCATCTGGATGTCTCCTACTACCTTTATCTATAGATTATATCTCTACTTTCATTTTAGAGATAGAGTTTCTCTTGTATTTGGATATCCTATGTATTTCTTTTGGATTTGAGTTGTACTACATATGATCTTATACTATTGGCACCTGTTTTTCGGAGTCATGGTTGCATTATTATGTTTCTTTCCGCATTTATATTACTTGTATGGTTCGACTTTATTCTAGAAGTCTTACCTTTGGGTTATTATTGTCTTTTCCCCCTTTGTGTATCGATTAGGGTGATAAGCTTATTTGTCATGGTTCGCCACGACAAATGCCATCATGACCCTTTGGATTTTGGGTTGTTACAATGTAAGAGGTCTGGATTGCTGGGGTACTATATCAAAGTTTGCTGCCTGTGTATGAAAATGAAAATGAAAATGTAACATAACATGATAACAATTTTTTATTTTAAGTATTTTAGTTAATGACAATTTTTTATTTTTTATGTTTGAAGACAATTGTATTATTTTATTAAATTTGCAAACTTATGAATTAGTACAAAAAAATTACTACGTTCAAATATTGCAACAAGTGCACTATATAGGTATGGACATCTGCATAATGCAACAAATGACTAACCTATTTCAACAGATGACACATCTGTTGGAAGAGATCAAACAGATATAGACTTGTCTACATTGCGTAATGCAACAAATGAGAAACCTGTTGCAACAGATGTCTCATATATTAGAAATTATCAAACATATATTTTTATCTGTTGAAACAGATGAGTGATTTGTTAGAAATAACCAAACAAATAAAGACATCTGTTGCAATACATGAGTAATCTATTGGAAATGACCTAACAAATAAAGAAATATGTTGCAAACAATGAGTAATCTATTGAAATGACCAAGCAGATAAAGACATCTGTTGTAATGGATGAGTATATTTGTTTGATAATTACCAACAGATGGCTCATCTGTTGTAACAAGTTAAATCTGTTGCAATAGGTTATATACTTAGATGACCATGTAATTACTAAGAGATCAATGTAAATTGTAATTAAACTTATCAATTCATCTTTAATTTTAGTTAAATCAATTTAGTTATTACTAACAATGTCTTAATTTGAATCATTTCAAGCAAAATTAGTCAATTGATCTCTCTAATCAGGACGAATACACTTAGTTTATCATGCAATTGCTATTAGATAAATTGAAATTGTAATTAAACTTATTAATTCATCTTTCATTCTAGTTAAATCAGTTTAGTTATTACAAATAATGGCTAAATTTGAATCATTTCAAATCAAATTGTTCAATTGATCTCTCTACTCAAGACGAATACTATTAGTTGATTATGTAATTCCTATGAGATTAATTGAAATTGTTATTGAACTTATTAATTCATCTTTTATTTAGTTAAATCAATTTAGTTATTACAGATAATGGCTTAATTTGAATCATTTCAAATCAAATTGGTCAATTGATCACTCTACTCAGAACGAATACACTTAGTTGATCATGTAATTGCAATGAGATTAATTGAAATTATAATTAAACTTATTAATTAATCTTTAATTTTAGTTAAATAAATTTATTTATTACAAATAATGGCTTAATTTGAACTATTTCAAGTAAAATTAGTCAATTGATCATTCTATCCAGGACGAATACACTTAGCTGATCATGTAATTTCAATGAGATCAATTGAAATTGTAATTAAACTTATCAATTCATCTTTAATTTTAGTTATATCAATTTATTTATTACTAATAATGGATTAATTTGAATTATTTCAAATAAAATTGGTCAATTGATCACTCTACTCAAGATGAATACACTTAGATGATCATGAAATTACAATGAGATCAATTGAAATTGTAATTGAACTTATCAGTTGATCTTTAATTTTAGTCAAATCAATTTAGTTATTACTAATAATGTCTTAATTTGAATTATTTCAAGTAAATTTAGTCATTCGATCACTCTATTCAGGACGAATACACTTAGTTGATCATGTAATTGCTATAAGATTAATTGAAATTGTATTGATTATTAATCAATCTTTAATTTTAGTTAAATAAATTTGGTTATTACAAATAATGGCTTAATCTGAATCATTTCAAATTAAATTGGTTAATTATTCACTCCACTCAGGATGAATACACTTAGTTGATCATGAAATTGCTATGAGATTAATTAAAATTGTAATTGAACTTATTAATTCATCTTTAATTCTAGTTAAATCAATTTAGTTATTACAAATAATGGCTTAATTTGAATTATTTCAAATAAAATTGGTTAATTTATCACTCTCCTTAGGACGAATACACTTAGTTGATCATGTAATTGCAAAAAGATTAATTGAAATTGTAGTTGAACTTATTAATTCATCTTTTTTAGTTAAATCAATTTAGTTGTTACAAATAATGGCTTAATTTTAATCATGTCAAGTAAAATTAGTCAATTGATCACTCTACTTAGGACGAATACACTTAGTTGATCATGTAATCACAATGAGATCAACTGAAATTGTAATTAAACTTATCAATTCATCTTTAATTTTAGTTAAATCAATTTAGTTATTACTACTAATGGCTTAATTTCAATCATTTCAAATAAAATTGGTCAATTGCTCACTCTACTCAAGACGAATTGTCACGACCCGAACCATGGCTTGGCCTTTACGGGTATCTCATGTCCCACATGGACCGGAGATCACCCCCTGCACCTAACCAATAAAGCACACCACTCCCCAAGGTCGGATGAATTTCAAACATATAACAAAATAGCGTACAACAACCTAAGAAAGTTTTAAATGCATATCCAAAGCCAACCACCAACGACCAACCAAATAACCGACCAACACCGCCCAATAGCCACAGTAGTCCAAACAAAGCCTTCTAAAGAATAATCCAAAACTAAATCTCAATGTATTGTTGGGACATGCCTCTGACAATAGCCAAAAATATGTCTAAGACATAAGAGGAATAAACATAAAATGTAGACTTCCGATGTATGGAAGCTCACCACTTCAATGTCAACTCACGAGCTGATCCCAAATCCTAATCACTGAGTAGAAGATGTAGAAGTATGGCCAATTCCTGCATCGCGCGGGGATACAACGTCCGAAGATGGTTAACGGGGTGAACGCTAGCATGTAACTCTGGGATAAAGATAAAATAATGTCGTCAATTCAAACTAAGTCAACCAATGCATATAACCGTATGTAAATACATAAATATTTATATACATATATATATATATTTTATATATATATATTTCATGCTGGGATAGGGAACAAGATTTAGCATGTACTTTAAAACCTTAACCTAGATTGTGTAGCTCAACCGTCATATTATTGAATGCACGGGCTATATGGGCTCCATGTCTCACCCCTTGGTCGGGCCCCTATGCATGTAGCCGCACGACCCGAAGAATAATCACACATATGTGCACATGGGGGACTTGAACCTCCAAACAAATACCAAGGTGACTTAAGCACTGGACCATATAATGATTTATACGGGATTCGAACCTCCCTAATCATGAAATAATAAAGAGGGTGACTCGAACCTCCCTGGTAACTTTAACCTCCCGTATTAGCAAATGCAGTTTCCAGTATCGGTCACTCGGACCTCCACTTTCACGACTCAGCTACGAAACCCTTATTAGATCCCAATTAAAACAAGTATCACACATTTCCATTCATTTAACCACAATCCACTTTTAGACATACATTATTGGTATCGTCATACCAACTACACTTGCAAGGTAACAACAACATGCCAAAACAATTCCCATTAACTTGGAGAAAACAACTCCCTTTGTTTATTAATACATGGTGGGCAACACCGACTCCCTTTAGTCATTAAGTCATACCATTGTATTTCAAATGCCTCTTTATATTATGAAATAGTTCAAGGCCAGTACAGTTTTACAAATTCCTGCAATGCTCATAATTAAAATCAATTTCACATTATGAGGTTGGGGGACATAACCATTTCAAAAGTCACAAGTTTGGGAAATCACAATTCCCTAGTTTATTCACCATACCCATGACCCTCAAGTTCAAAACCATAATTAAGGCATAAAAATCATATATAAACCATGAGAAGCATTGTTCAATTCATAATCATTCAAAACCCCCAACCTTTATTTCAGAACCAACATAAACATCACATGGATAATATTTTAAAACACATTCTTTTGAAAAATTAACAATGAGGGAAGAGTAACATATCTGAAATAGCAAGATGAATGGAGATAAATTGACACTTGGGCCCTTAGACGACAAACTTGATGAAACCCTAAGAGTTCTTGACCTTAAGGATTTTGAGAGTGTTAAGAAGTTAATTTGATGTGCTTATGAGGGCTAATAATACCCTAAAGAGGTTATAATATATGGGTTTCAAGTTGGTAAGTGGGGAAATTTCTAGAATGTCCTTACTTAAAAGAAAAAAAAGTGCCACCTTTGATTATGAGTCAACCATCGACTCGTAACCACTTCTTATGACTCGTCACTACTAGTCATAACCAACGCAGTACCACCAAGGCGCCCTACACTGTTATCCTTATGGCTCAACCACAGGACTCGTAATAGGGCCTCACGACTCATAGGGTCCAGTCGTAATTAACACAAAACCTAAATTAGGACTTACACTGGACACCCTCTGACTATACCTAATGACTCATAATGTATGCTTACGACTTTTAGTAAGCCACTCATACTTAGAGAAGAATCAAGCCACAAACTTACTGATTTGGTTACGACTCATCTCAATGACTCATTAGGACACTCTACGACTCATAGGGTCTAGTCATAACTAGTCCAGTGAGGTTAAAGCTCAAGAAATTTTCATGGGCCAAAATATTGGGTGTTTCAATTCTCCCCCACTTGGATCATTCATCCTCGAATGATGGGTTATGGCAATTTCTAGCACGATTTGACTCCATATACCTCTACTCTTACCTTTAACAAAGACAAAAAACAAAGATGCCAAGAAAATCACTTTTTTTTCAGAAAACAAAGATGTTAAGAATAACACATACCTTAAGAATGATTATCTAGAGCTGAAAACAAGAATGGATACTTTGACTTCATGTCCTTTTCGGCTTCCCAAGTAGCCTCTTTAACCTTGTGGTTCCTTCATGGAACCTTTACCAAAGCTACGTCCTTCATTCGCAACTGATGAAGTTGCTGATCCAAAATTTTAATTGGGACTTCCTCATAAGATAAGAAATCTTAAATACCTACCTCCTCCAAAGGAATAACCATTGAAGGATCACCCAAACACTTCCTCAACATTGAAACATGAAATACCGGATGCATAGAGCTCAAACTAGGAAGAAAATCCAACTCATATGGGACACTACCAACCCTCTTCAAGACCAAGTATGGGCTGATATACCGAGGATTGAGCTTTCCCTTCTTTCCAAACTATATTACTCCCTTCATGGGAGACACTTTTTAGAACACCCAATCACCAACACTAAAGTCCAACTCCTTTCGCCTCACATCCGTGTAGGTATTTTGGCGACTTTGGTCAACTTTGAGTCTATCCGAAATCACCTTCCCCTTCTCTATCACTTGGTGAACCAAATTCCAGCCAAACTTCTCAGCTTTACCAATTTCAAACCCTTCAATAGGAGATCTACACCTCCTACTATACGACGCCTCAAACAAAGCTATCCCAATACTAGAGTGGTATCTATTATTATATGGAAACTGTATAAGAGGTAAATGATCAACCCAACTACCACCATAGTTAATGATACAAGCTTGAAGCATATCTTCCATTGTCTGAATAGTCCTTTCTACTTGCCTATTTGACTGTAGGTGGAAAGCTGTACTACGACTTACCTTAGTTCCAAACTTCTCTGAAATGAATGCAAAAAGTGTAACGAGAACTAAGTACCACGATCTGACATGATAGAAATAGGCTCCCTATTCAACTTTATAATCTCTTGGAGGAATAACTTTGCACAATCCTCTGCCGAATAATTAGTCCTCACTAGCAAGAAGTGGGTAGACTTAGTCATCCTATCCATGATGACCCAAATCGAATCAAACTAATTTTGAGATCAAGGAAGACCGGTAAAAAAATTCATATTAATTATCTTCCACTTCCATACAAGCAACTCAATCTCTTGAGTCAACCCGCTGGTCCTTAAGTACTCAACCTTTACTTATTGATACACCATGCATTTGGCTACAAAACTGGACACCTCTCGCTTCATATTGTTCCACCGATAAATATCCTTAAGATTATGAAACATCTTCATCAAACCAGGATGAATGGATAACACGACTCATGAGCCTCAGCCAAGATCTTCTCTCGCAACCCATCTACATCGGGAATGCATAATCTGCCTTGGTACCTCAAGATACCATCTCCACCAATCTCAAAAACTACAACTTTCTACTGTCCCACATCTCTTATAATCTTCATTAAGAGAGGATCGAGTACCTGCTTCTTTTTTATTTTAGCAATAAGGGATGACTTCACTACCTCTTGCATAAACACACCACCATCCTCAAAGTCTAAGAGACGAACTCCAAGGTTATCCAAATGGTGAATATCTTTTACCAAATCCCACTTATCCTCATCCATATGAGCTAGACTCCCCACGGATAACCTGTTAAGAGAATCAGAAACCACATTAGCATTACCTAGGTGATAATGGAGATCATATCATAGTCTTTTAGCAACTCAAGTCATCTACTTTGCTTGAGATTAAACTCTTTTTGGGTGAATATATTTTGTAGGCTCTTATGATCATAAAAGATATCCACATGGACTCCACATAAATAGTGATGCCAAATATTCAATGCAACCACCACAACTAATAACTCTAAGTCATGAGTTGGATAATTCTTCTCATGAACTTTTAACTGCCTTGAAGCATAGGCCACCACCCTCACATACTATATCAACACACAACCAAGTCCCACACGAGATGCATTGCAATAAACTATAAATCCACCATTGCCTTCAGGTAGAGTCAAAACTGGAGCTGAAGTCAACTTATCTTTTATTTTCTCAAAACTACCATCACAAGCATCAGACCATAAGAACTTCACCTTCTTCTAGGTCAACTCAGTCAGTGAGGTAGTTATAGTTGAGAAACTCTCCATAAATCTCCTATAGTAGCCGACTAAATATAAGAAGCTCCAAATATTAGCTGGAGTCGTGGGCCTAGGACACTTCTTAACCACTGCAGCTTTCTGCGGATCCACTATGATCCCTTTACTAGAATTGACATGACCCAAAAAAGTAACAACCTTAAACCAAAATTTGCACTTTGAAAACTTAGCATACAAATACTGATCTTTCAAGGATTGCAACATGATACGAAGGTGATCAGCGTGACCTACCTCACACTTGGAATACACCATAATATTATTTATAAACATGATGAAAAATAAATTTAAAAACTAATGAAAATCCTATTCATCAGGTCCATGAATGCCGCCGGGGCATTAGTCAAATCAAAAGACATGACTAAGAACTCATAATGACCATACCGAGTTTGGAAGGCAGTCTTAGGGATATCCATCTCCTAATCTTTAGCTGGTGGTAACCCAACCGAAGATCAATTTTAGAGAAACATCTAGCACCATGAAGTTGGTCGAATAAATTATCAATCCGAGGAAGAGGATACTTGTTTTTTACCATAACTTTGTTCAACTGACATTAATCTATGTATATTCAAAGGGAACCATCCTTTTTACGTACGAACAAAACTAGAGCACCCAATGGAGACACACTAGGCCGAATAAAATCCTTGTCAAGGAGATGTTTCAACTACTTCTTAAGCTCCTTCAACTCAGCCGGAGCCATTCAATAAGGAGGGATGGAAATAGGACGAGTGTCCAGAAAAAGGTTAATCCCAAAATCAATCTCCTTGTCAAGAGGGATACTAGGAAGATCATCAGGAAAAACCTTAGGGAATTCATTAACCACGGGAGTAGATTTTAAGAAAAGACTCTTCGAGCTAGAATTTTTAACCCAGACCAAATGGTAAAGACATCCCTTGGAAATCAATTTTTGGGCTCTAAGATATGATATGAATCTTTCCTTAGGCGCTAGAGAACTTCCTTTCCACTCAATAAACAACTCAATAGGGAATTTAAACATCTCCTTACGAGTTCAACAATCTAAGAAGGCATAGCATAAGTGCAACCAGTCCATCCCCAAAATGACATCAAAATCAACCATGTCTAACTCGCGTGTGGATACAGGATTCAGAGATGGTTAGCAGGTGAATGCTAACATGTAACTCAGGGATAAAGATAACGTAATGCTTTCAATTCAAACCAAGTCAAGAAATGCACATAACTATATGGAAATACATATATATATATATATATATATACATATGTATACACACACACATATATATATTTATTTCATACCTGGATAGGGAACAAGGTTTAGCATGCACTTTAAAACCTTAACCTGGATTGTGTAGCTCAACCGTCTTATAATAATACTCATGGGCTATATCGGCCACAACTCTCACCCCCTGTCCTAGCCCCAACGCATGTAGCCGCACAAATCAGAGAATAATCATATATATATACCTACGGGGGACTCGAACCTCCTAACATATACCAAGGTGACTTAAGCACCCAATCATATAATGATTTAAGGGAAACTCGATTCTTAATAATCATGAAATAATAATAAGGGGGACTCAAACCTCCTTGGTCACTTTGACCCCCGCATCAGTAAATGCAGTTTCCAGTATTGGTCACTCGGACCTCCACTTTCATGACTCAGCTACACAATCCTATTAGAGCTAAATTAAAAAGAAGCATCACACATTCCCATTCATTTAACCACAATCCACATTTAGGAATACATTGTTGGTATTACCAACTACACTTGCAAGGTAACAATAATATGTCAAAATAATTCCCATTAACTTGGAGAAAATAACTCCCTTTGTCCATTTATAGATGGTGGAAAACATCGACTCTCTCTGTTTATTAAATCATACCATTCTATTTCAAATACCTTTTTATACCATGTAATAGTCCAAGGCTAGTTCAGTTTTATAAATTCCCACAATGCTCATAATTAAACCCAATTTCATATTATGGGGTTGGGGGACATAACTATTTCAAAAGTCACAAGTTTGGGAAAATCAAAATTTCCTAGTTCATTCACCACACCCATGCACCCAGAAGTTCAAAACCACAATTAAAGCATGAAAATCATATATAAACCATGAGAAGCATTGTTCAATTCATAATCATTCTAAACCCCCAACCTTTTTTTCAAATCCAACATAAACATCATATGGATAATACTTTAAAACACATGCTTTTTCAAAATTAACAATGAGGGAAGAGTAACATGCATGAAATAGCAAGATGTACCAAGAGAAATTAACCCTTGATCCCTTGGATGACCAACTTGATGAAACCTTAAGTGTTCTTGACCTTGAGGATTTTGAGAGTGTTAATAAGTTACTTTGAGGTGTTTATAAGGGCTAATGATACCCTAATGAGGTTATAAAATATGGGTTTTAAAACTGGATAAGAGAGGAAATATCTAGAATGCCCTTAATTTAAAAGCTGAAAAAGTGCCGCCTTTGATTACAAGTCAACTATCGACTCGTAACCACTCCTTGTGACTCATCTCTACGAGTCATAACCAAGGTAGTACCACAAAGGCACCTTACCCTGTTATCCTTAAAACTCAACCATAGGACTCGTAATAGGACCTTACGACTCGTAGGTTCCAGTCATAATCAACACAAAAACCAAATTGGGACTTACATTGGACACCCTATGACTACACCTAATGACTTGTAACGTTTCTTTACAGCTTTTAGTAAGCCACTCGTACTGAGAGCAGAATCAAGCAACAAACTTACTTATTTTGTTATGACTCATCCCAATGACTCATCGAGACACCTTATGACTTATAGGATCTAGTAGTAACCGGTCCAGTAAGCTCAAAGCTCAAAGAATTTCAAGAGCCAAAATTTGGAGTGTTTCATGAATACACTTAGATGATGATGTAATTACAGCAAGATCAACTGAAATTGTAACTTAACTTATTAATTCGTCTTTAATTTTAGTTAAATCAATTTAGTTATTATTAATAATGGCTTAATTTAAATTATTTCAAATAAAATTCGTCAATTGATCACTCTACTCAGGATGAATATACTTAGATGATCATATAATTACAATGAGATCAATTAAAAGTGTAATTGAACTTCTTCATTCATCTTTAATTTTAGTTAAATCAATTTAGTTATTACTAATAATGGCTTAATTTGAATCAATAGATGACTAACCTGTGTCAACAGATGACACTTCTATTGAAATTATCAAATAATTATAGACATCTGTTACAACAGATTACCAACTATTGCAATAGATGACTCATCTTTTGGAAGTTATAAAATAGATACAGACATCTGTTAAAACAGATAACCCATCTGTTGCAAAAAATGACCCATCTGGTAGAAATTATCAAACGGATGGGATATTTATTGTAACAAATTACCCATCTTTTAGAAGATATTTTTTAATGCAATTTTCCATCCGAAACAAAAAAAGATAAAATACTAGGGAACTCAAGCGTTTTTAAGAGAAGTCAAAAGTCCCTTTGTATTTTCTTATCTTATCTTTTCAATGTCACCTCTTTCTTCTCAAAGGTCCTACCACCATCAATATTTAAAATCAACAGATGACCCACCTATTTTCTCAACTCTTTTTTAATTTTTTTGGCCATCTTTTTTTTCAACTCTCCTACAATTTTCTCCACTTCTTCTTTATCTCTATCTTTCTCTTTTCTCTTTCACCTAAAGACCAACTTTTCTCTTTCAACAAATGACCAATCTTTATCTTTTCTCTTTATCTATCAACTCAAATGTTTGTCCCCTTGTCTTAAATACTTATCTTTGGGTTTAGTTAAATCAATTTAGTTATTAATAATATCTTAATTTGAATCAAAAGATGACTAAACTATTACAATAAATGACTCATCTATTAGAGATTATCAAACAGATATGAAATATGTTGTAACAGATTACCCATCTGTTGGAAGAAATCAAAATAGGTCTTGCTAGTTGTTTGAGTTCTTCCAATAGATGTTGCAACAGATTACTCTTTTGTTGGAAGATATTTTTTAAAAGGGATTTTCTATGCAAAATGAAAAAAATAAATTCCTAGGATACTTAAACATTTTGCAGGAGAACTCAAAAGTCCTCTTGTGTTATTTTATCTTTTCTTTTCAACTCGGTACCTCCTTTAGGTTTCTATTTTGATCCTTTTACATTTGATGTGTGGTATACTATTCTTTTTTTCTTTACATGTTTCATGAAATTTTTCATGTGTTTAGCTTATTTGTTGTGCCCCTGTTAAAATTTTTGAAATTATGTTTTTCCTTTTGCATTCGATAAAATTTTACCACTTAGTATGCTCTCTTTCTTTGCTATTTTCATGTTTCTCTGTAACAATATCAAATGTTCTCGTGCTTCTTTTCAAAATTTTCTAAGTCTTGTGTAAAATTTAAAACTCTTTGCTTTTTTCGAGTAGTCCCTTTTGACACCTTATTGTATTTTATGAAATTTTATATCTTTATGGTCATCATATGTTCAATTTTATATTTTATGATGATATGATGAGGATCATATCCTTTGTCTTATGGGTTATTATTTTACTACATTCATATAACTCTCTTTAGATTTTTATTTCTTGATCAGGTTTTATGTTTTTGAGATTGTTACGCTTCCCAGAAGAAAAACAAGAAAGGTTTTGAAGATGATTACCCTTTGAGCCTCCTTAGTTTTGTACACTACTTCATTATATGAACTAAAGATTAAAATATTGTTTTGTTTTGTCACTAGGTTAAGAAGAATTAGGTGCTTGCAGATGGATCAACTTCGTATGTGGAAAGTATTACTGATCGGGTTATCATGACAACACGCATAAAGTACAATGATTTTGTAAATTTTATTTTTGACCGACTCGGTATTGATCTTTCAAACAAGATCTTACATTTTACAGTCATGTTTGATAGGTCTAAACTGATAAGGTTGAGGGACCAAGAAGGTGTCGATACCCTAGTATAATTTAATAATGGCTTTCCTTGTGTTTATGTGTTAAGTTTGGAGAAGGGATCGAGATTTTATGGCAGTGTAGAGATTCGATAATGATTGGACTATTTTTAAGTGTGCAATGGAATTTGAAAAGTCAATTTCTATGTGATTTCCATTCTTGTGAGAGGCTTCGAAGGCCTTCTCAAACTCCATTACACACTTAAAACCAATCCAATCACTATTGAATCTCTACACTACCATCAAATCTTGATCCTTCTCCAAACTTGACATATAAGCATGGGCAAAACCATTATTAAAATGTAACAGGATATCGACACCTTCTTGGTCCCTCAGTTTTATCCATTCAAACCTATCAAACTTAACTATAAAATGTAGGATCTTGTTTAGAGTAACAATGCCTAATCGGTCAAAAACAACTTTCACAAAATTATTATACTTTATGTATGTTGTCACACTAACCTAATTAGTAATACCTCCCATATATAAAGTGGATCCATCTGCAAGCACCTTATTCTTACTACCCTCATGATAGAAACAAAATAGTGTTTTATCTTTAGTTTCCATCATGAAGTAGTGTACAAAACTACGGAGGCTCAATGGATAACCATCTTCAAAACCTTTCTTCTTTTTCTTTTGGAAAAGGTAATAATCTAAAAAACTAAAAAATTGATTGAGAAATAAAAATCTAAAGTGAGTCCATAAGACAAAGGATATGATCCTCATCATATCATTACAAAATATAAAATTGAACATATGATAACCGTAAAAGATATAGAATTTGATAAAAATCAATAAGGTGTCAAAAGAGAATTCTAAAAAAAGAAAAAAGTTTTAAATTTTACACAAGACCCAAAACCCTTGCTACCAGACTGAATTCTTCCAACAGATGACCCATCTATTGCATTAGATGATCCATCTATTGCAACATATAGTCCATCTACTGAAAAATTAAATCTAGTAGCAAGGGTTTTAAGTTCTTCTAGCAGATAACCCATCTGTTGTAACAAATGAATCAATTGTTGGAAGAACACAATATAGTAGCAACAACTATGCTGTGTTCTTACAGTAGATGGACCAATTGTTACAACAGATATGTCATGTATGGGAATGACTCAATCAGTAGCAAAGTTGCTACTGCATTGTGTTCTTCCAACAGATGGACCAATTGTTGCAACAGATATGTCATGTATGGGAATGACTCAATCTAATAGCAAGGGTTTTTAGTTCTCCTAACAGATGACCAATCTGTTACAACAGATGGGCCATTAGTTGAAAGAACTCAATCTAGGTTTTAAGTTCTTCCAATAGATGACCAATCTGTTACAACAAATGGATCATCTATTGGAAGAGATCAAAATAATAGCAAGAACTGTATTGTGTTCTTTCATTAGATGGTCCATTTGTTGCAACAGATTGGTCATTTATTGGAAGAACACAATCCAGTAGTAAGGATTTTAAGTTTTTCTAATAGATGGCCCATCTGTTGCAACATATGGGTCATCTGTTGGAAGAACTCAAGGGTCATGACTTTTTGATTATTTAATAAGAAAATGGTTCATAAATAAATAATAAGGAAAAAAATATGATGAACATAATTTTGTAGCTATTTAATTTAAATAACTAATGTTAATATTAAAAAGTTAAAAAGTCATGACTTTTCACCTTTTTTGTTTTTAAATCCATATTTTAATTTAAATAATTGAAAAGTCATCTAGTTTGATTTAATTAAGGGATATCATTATTAAAAAAGAGGTGAACAATTGTGATTTTTTGCCTAACACACTACACTACTCACACATTCAATCCTCTATAAATAGGCCTCCTCTGCTCTATTTTTCAGATCTTATCTTGCATA
Source organism: Capsicum annuum (assembly GCF_002878395.1). Classification (NCBI taxonomy): domain Eukaryota; kingdom Viridiplantae; phylum Streptophyta; class Magnoliopsida; order Solanales; family Solanaceae; genus Capsicum; species Capsicum annuum. Next base: position 144,066,992 of record NC_061117.1, on the reverse strand, counting down.
AAAATGCCATTACATCTTTAACACTTCTCTTTTAAAAATAAATTTATTTTTGGTCCATTGAGGCATGTTTTATTTTCTTGTTCTAACATGAAAGTTGTTAACATATATCCAAGTTCTTATTAAGTTTCATATTTTTTTGTTAAACTACTAGTTGATAGTATACGTTATTTAGTGTTTTACATTTATTATTCATGCATGTTCTAGATATGGCTAATCCAGTAGAAATGGTAAAGTGTTACCTGGCCCATCTATGAAAAACCCTATTGTGAATGATGTGGTGGAGTTGGATTCAGAAATAGAAAAGAACAATTTAGTGGAGTTTGAGAAGCTGGAGATAAGAAAGTTCCATCTAGTCAGAAATAAGTGATGAAGTAGAGAAGAAAACGGGGAAGGAAAGAGAGACAGTAGTGAGTAGAATACTTAAAATACCTCCTTCATTCCCTCATAAGTTTTTGAAGAATATATATGACACGATATTTAGCAAGTTCATGGCAATGCTAAAGCAATTGACTATAAATGTGCCTTTAGTAGAGGTGCTAGAATAGATGCCAAGCTATGCTAAGTTCATGAAGGATCTTGTGACTAAGAAGGGGACTATGATCTATGAGTTGGTGGATAATCTTCATCATTGTAGTGCTATTGCTATAAGATCTTTGGTATAAAAGAAAGTTCATCTGAGAGTATTCATTGTCCTATGTACTACTGGATCGCTTAACTTTGTAAAAGCCCTTTATGATTTGGGAGCAAGTATTAATTTAACGCCATTGGTGGTATTCAAAAATCTTGGGTTGGGGGATCCTATACCCAACAACATACGGCTTTTGATGCTGGATAGATCTATGAAGAGGCCAGTTGGGATTCCTTATGATATGCTTATGAAAGTAGCTAATTTCATCTTCTCGGCTGACTTTGTAATCTTTGATTACTAGGTGGACTTCGAGGAACCCATCATCTTTGGTAGACCATTTTTATCCACCAGGAGTGTATTGATCAATTTGTAAATAAATGAGCTAAAATTTAGGCTCAATGATGCAGTGGTTAGTTTTGATGTTTTTTAATCGATGAAGCAACAAAAGGAGATGAGCGCGTTCTCAATCATCGATGCATGCTATGAAGAATAGAAAAAGGTACCCGTTAAGGAGCGATTTGTTGTAGAGACATTGGCCACAGTATTGATGAACTTTGATAGTGAAGGAATTAAAGAATATGATGAAATTATGTGTGCAGTGATAGGAATGGGGTCATACTCTTATGCCCTCAAGAAATTGGATTTGGACCTTAAAAATTGTCCAACACCACTGGCCAAGCCTTCTATTGAGGAACCATAGATATTAGAATTAAAGGAGATACCAAGCCATTTACGGTATGTGTTTCTGGGAAGTGGAAACACCTTACCAGTTATTATTGTAGTAGACTTGGTAGAGCAGCAGGTTAAGGCCCTTATTTTCGTACTTAGGAGATACAAAAAGGCTATCAGGTGGACGATAACAGATATTATTAGTATTTTGCTGCGCATCTACACTCACAAAATATAGGTAAAAGAAGAATGCAGACCAACGCAGACTAAACCCACATATATAAGAAGTGGTGAAAAACGAGATTATAAAATGGATTGATACAGGGGTAGTGTACCCAATCTCTGACAGTAAGTGGGTAAGTCCAGTATAGTGCGTGCCCAAGAAAGGGGGTATGACTGTGGTTTCTAGTGGAAAGAACGAGTTGATTATGCTGAGGCTAGTGAAGGGGTGGTGAGTTTGCATGGACTACTGGAAGTTAAATTCATGGACATTGAAAGACCATTTTCCAATGCCCTTCATGGATCAAATGCTTAATCACTTGACAGAAAGAGGTTGGTATTACTTTTTGGGTGGATATTTAGGATACAACTAAATTTTGATTGTCGTAAAAGATTAGGAGAAAACAACATTTACATGCCCATATGAAACATTTTCATTCAAGAGAATGCCATTCGATTTATGTAATGCACCAACCACATTCCAAAGGTGTATGATGTCGATTTTCTCCGACATGGTGTAGAACACTTTACAACTGTTCATGGATGATTTCTTTATAGTGGGTGATTAATTTGAGTTGTGTTTGGAGAATTTGAGTAGAGCACTACAGAGATATGAAGAATTCAATCTCGTGTTAAACTGGGAGAAATGCCACTTCATAGTGAAGAAAGGCATAGTGCTTGGGCATTGAATTTCAACAAAAATAATTGAAGTTGATCATTCTAAAGTAGAAGTGATTGAGAAACTACCCCCTCCAATCTCAGTGAAGGGAGTTCGTAGTTTTTGGGTTTTGCTGGATTCTATCGCAGGTTCATTAAAGATTTCTCTAAGATTGCAAATCCAATGTGAAAGCTCTTAGAGAAGAAAACTAAGTTCATGTTTGATGATGATTGTATGAAGGCATTTTAATGCCTTAAGGAGAAGTTGGTGGCTTCCTCGATTATTATTGCCCCAGATTGGTCCTGGCCATTCAAAATAATATATGATGCAAGTAGAGTGGCACTTGGAATAGTCTTTGGTCAGAAGAAGGAGAAACTATTTCGCCACATATATTATGCAAGCAAGGCATTGAATAGGGCACAGAAAAATTATACTGTCACTGAGCAGGAGCTTTTGGCTGTTGTTTATGCTGTTGAGAAGTTCTAGTCATATTTGTTGGGAACCAAAGTGGTGGTTCATACAAACCATGCTGCTTTGAGATACTTAATGGCGAATAAGGACACAAACCAAAGTGGATTAGATGGGTGTTGCTTCTGCAAGAGTTGGACTTTGAGGTGAAATATAGAAATGGGAGTGAAAACCAAGTTGTAGATCACCTATCCAAGCTAAAGGGAAATTAGCTCACTACAGAAAAGCTTGAGATTGATGATGCTTTTCCCGATGAATAGATTCTAGTTACTTCACTCGAGATGGTTCCTTGGTATGCAGACTTCGCTAACTTTGTGGTGAATGATATTCTCCCATAGAATCTTTCTTCTTATCAGAAGAAGAAATTTCTCCATGATGCCAAGAGATAGTTTTGGGATGAGCCATATTTATTCAAGCGGTGTGCTGACAATATTATCAGAAGGTGTATCTTGGAGGTTGATATGCCAAGTATTCTAGAGGCCTGCCATGCATCCCCAGTTGGGGGACATCATGCAGGTGATCGTACAGCAAGAAAGGTGTTGGAAAGTGGCTATTTTTGGCCAACCCTATTTAAAGATGAATATAAGTTTGTAAAGAGATGTGATCAGTGCCAAAGACAGGGTTCAATCTCAAAGCATCATGAGATGCCCATAGCGAATATGTTGGAAGTTGAACTACTTGATGTCTGGGGTATTGATTTCATGGGCCATTTGTGAGCTCCTATGGGCTAAAATATATCTAGGTGGTTGTGGACTATGTGTCCAAATGGGTTGAGGCAATTTCTTTGGCTACCAATGAAGGCAAGAGAGTGGTTGCCTTTCTGAGGAAGAACATCTTCTCCTGTTTTGGGGTACCAAGAACTATCATAAGCAATGGGGGATCCCACTTCTACAACAAAATATCTTGACTGCTTTGTTTAAATATGGTGTGAAACAGCATAAGGGAGCTACTCCATATCACCCGTAAACTAGTGGGCAAATAAAGGTCTCAAACCTGGAGATAATAACAATCTTGGCTAAGATGGTGAATGCGACTAGAAAGGATTGGTTTCAAAAGCTTGATGATGCTTTATGGGCATATCAGACTGCTTTCAAGACACCTATTGGGATGTCACCATATCATTTAGTCTATGGCAAGGCATGTCACCTTCCGATTGAACTAGAGCATAAAGATTTGAAATAACTAAACATGACCTGGAAAGAAGTAGCCGAGTAAGGTTGGGTCAATTAAATGAGATGGATGAATTCTATCTTGTATCTTACGAAAGAGCTGACCTATATAAAGAAAGGATGAAAGTTACCATGATCGAAGAATAAAGAAGCTAGACTTTCATGCTGGTGATTGGGTGCTATTGTTCAACTCTGGACTTAAGCTCTTTACGAACAAATTGAAATCAAAATGGTTGAGACTTTTCAAAGTGAGTCATGTTTTTCCATTAGGTGTGATGGAACTTGAAAGTAAATATGGAAGTCTGTTTAAGGTTAACGGGCAAAGAATCATGAATATTTGTCCCAATGGATGAAGGTAAGCTATTGTCTATGGTGTATCTCGATGAAGTCTAAGTAGTCGAGGTAACTGAGTCGTGCTGTGATAGTAAACCAGGCGCTATTGGGAGGCAACCCAATGTTGTGTGTTGTAAGTCTTTTTGTTTGTTTTAAAACTTTGTTTTACATAATGAGTTGTTCAGATGTGTAGGAAAAAGGGTGGAATTAATATTGTTAAGGGAGTGGAGGTGACGACCAAAGTTGATGGGTTATCAGCAAGCTGACGACCTATCACTCTAGGTCGTCAACTCAAGCAAAAATTTGGTACACACTGGACAAAGCTGATGACATGGATGATAAGACGTTATTCAAGTGATGGGCCATCAAGCCTTGTCATCAGCTACACCAAACTTCAGTAAAATTCTGGATAATGGGTACTACAAGGCTGATAAGCCGTCACCCAAGTGACGGGCTGTCATACCTTGTCATCAGTTGAAATATAATTATGTAACATTCTGTCTTAGGCTAAAGAGATATGTCATGGTCTATGAAACAATTGATAAGATGTCACTTAAATTTAGTGCCCAGGTAAGAAATTTTGATCCGATCCAAAGTCATGACCCAATTCCAAACCCAATAATCGTAAATATAAGGGGTTTAGGTTGAGTAGGTCCAAGATGGAGTATATGGAATGCAAGTTTAGTGACTTGAGGAAGGAGGACGATGTAGTGTTGAGGTTGGATTCCCAGGATATTTGTAAGAGGGATAGTTTTAAGTATCTTAGGTCTATGATTCAGGGGAATAACGAGATTGGTGAGGATGTCTCTAATTGTATTAGAGCGGGTTGGATAAAGTGGAGGCTTGCCTCGGGAGTGTTGTGTGATAAGAAGGTACCACTTAAGCTTAAAGTCAAATTCTATAGAGTGGTAGTCCGCCCTACCATGCTATATGGAGCAGAGTGTTGGCCAGTCAAGAACTCCCACATTCAAAAGATGAAGGTTTCGAAAATGAGAATGTTGCGTTGGATGTATGGAATTACTATAGGGGATAAACTTAGGAATGAAACTGTCCAGGAGAAGTGTGAAAACCATTTGAAGTGTACTAAAGCCTGTGTGTATCTGGGCAAGTTGAAAATTTGAAAGTTTGAAGAGTGAAGTCAAGTTGTCCTAAAGGTATGATCTAAAAGATCTTTTTGTTTATCAAACATATTGAAAATCAAGTGCAACTTAGAGAATAAAAAGGGTACAAGTGTTCATGTACTAATTTGAGCAATACAAAGTTGAGTAGGTTACCCAAACCAACAAAATTTTATATTGATTCAAAGTGTTCCTGAACACACTTCTCACTAAGTTTTGAAATTCATACTTTTTGGTGAAAGATTGAAGCTTGAATTGACTAAAAAGGAAATTGCACCCACGTTTTAAAGCTTGATTACGCCAAAATGGGTGCATTGCTTTGCTAAAAACCATGAGTTAGGGTTAACAAGTTAGAAATTGGGCAACAAGTTTAAAATTCTAGCCTAAGAATTAAAAAGAATGAGTTTGCAAAAATGAATGGTGATGGTAAAGAGGTTGATAATTCATCAATCAATGTGAAAAAAGGCTATGAATTCTATTGTAAGCTGACGACCTCGTTGATTAGCCATCACTTAAGTGACGACTTATTAGACCAAGTAGTCACCTGAGCTAAAAATGTGTTGCATTCTTTTTTGGGATGACGACATGACTGATAAGACATCACTTAAGTAACGACTTATCAAACCAAGTCATCACTTGTTCTTCTGAAATGAGTTTATTCTGTCTATGGTTGACTACTTATCAGACAAAGTCGTCACACATATGCTTAACTATTTTGATAAAACCTTTTCTAGGGTGACACTGAAAAATGATTAACTCTTGTGTGCTTATTCATTCTTGAGTATTTAATGATTCTTTTCCCTTGATGTAGATATAATCATGCCACCTAAAGGGAAGTTAAAGAAAGTAGCAAAGAAGGTGACCAAAGAGAACTTGACCCAAAGACTCTTCAATAAATCTGAAAGTAAGCAAGAAGAGCCACAACTTTAGAGACGTAATACAAAAAAAGTCTCAAGATAGCTGAAGCTACTCCCCAGCCTTAGAAAAAAGTGATTGAGGAAGTAAGCTCTAAAGAAGAAGACTTCTCTTCATCTGAACAACCTTCTTCGAAGAAGCCTAATTCTGAGCAACTTTCTTCAGAACAACCTTCTTCCGAGCAACCAAAGGAGGAAGACTTTCATAAAAATAGGGGTGTAATAAAAAGCAAGAGTCCAGGTATCCAAGATAGTATGAGATGGAAAGTTGCAGAAGCAAATAGAATATATCATGATGGGTTGACAGCAACCCGGAGAAGGAGTCTTAAAAGGACCATCTGTGAAGAAATAAAAATCATCACCTCTAGACTCAACAAGTACCCGCATATAAAAAGAGCGTTCAGAGAGTATGACTTAGTATGGACAACTAAAAGAGGGGATATATTATGCCCAATGCTAGTCATGGAGTTTTATGCCAACTATGCAACTACACTGGAGAACATATGTAAAAAAGGTGAAAAAGCTGCAGACAAGCCGAATATGAATCAAATTTCGGTGAGGGGTGTGATGGTGGATTTATTTGACAGCATTATCAACCAATTTCTACATGGCCCAAACTTCATCCCTCCAGTCACTTCAAAGGATTTTTATTGCAAGATAAAAGATCGGGCAAGCCGACGGCCTTGGTTAGCACATGTCATAGTTAAGGGAAAGCTTGAATGGTTGAATAACCCAAGTGTACGAATCTTTAAGGCATCAATGACTCAGGAGAGAAGATTTTGGTGGGGTGTGGTACGATAATACCAATGACAATAGCAGGAGATAATATCATAGGTGAAGACTGAGCAGCTTTGATAGCTAGTCTATTTTCCAACCTCTCTTTGAACTTTGGGGAAATCAATGCGGATGAGATAAAGATTTGGGAAACACGACCCAATACAACATACTCATTCCCTTGTCTAATAACAAAATTGTGTAAAGCAACCCTGATGCCAATCATCATATGATTAGACAGGGAGGTCCCTGCCAAGAAAACTCTTAATTTCATATGATTAGACAGGGAGGTCCCTGCCAAGAAAACTCTTAATCCCATCAGTTTTGATAAGAGTAAACCGATGCTTGTCATATAAAAAGGTGCAGATGTGGAGAGTGACACGGTCATATCAGAGCTCCCTGCCAAGAAAACTCTTAATCCCATCAGTTTTGATAAGAGTAAACCGATGCTTGTCATATAAAAAGGTGCAGATGTGGAGAGTGACACGATCATATCAGAGGGAGTGTAATAACCTGACACTGCTATAGGTTCCACTCAGAATATGCAGATCTTACCACCAGAGCCAGCTCAGGATACCTTCTTTGTAGGTGATGCACCTATTCTAGAATGACAAGAAACCACAGTGGTTGCAGCACCAGTGTTCGAGTATGCTTTAACTCCTCAAAATTTCAAGAAAATGGTAAAACAGGGTAAAAGGTTCGAGGCTTAATTAAGGTTTTTTGCTAATTAGTTTGAGTTAAATATTGACAAGAAAATCAAGAAAGTTATTGAACCTTTCTTGACTTTCTATGGATGGATTGATGAAATAGAGCATCAAGTGAATGAGAGGTTGAAAGAGCTATCAGTGCCTGATTTTGCAACATTTGAGGCAGCCTTAAAAAAGGCTAGAGCTAACATTATGGCCTTGCAAAGCCACCAGCTGGTCATATTCTCAGAATCTGTTATTGAAGAGTCTGAAGAAGAAGAGCCATTTTTTGACAGCACTGGGAAACTAGTAGATAAAAATAATAAGGATAAAGGCAAGTGAAAAATAAGTGATAGTGATAAATAAGAGTTGAGAGTAGAGCAAAGAAGAACGTAGATAAGAAGAACCTGAAAGAAGCTTTAAGATAATCAAAGGTGGAGGGTGAACCACTTAAAGAAGCATTGAGAGATAGAGATGTGGGAGCCTCAGCTAGTGGGCCTCCGTTGACTGTTGGTGAGACTATTGAGGAGTTTTTTACTCCACCAACCACTGCGGTAGATGCATCAACATAGCCTAATGTGATTGATGAGATTGTTCCCACTAATGATGCAGTAGCAAAGTCAGCGGTTTGTGATACAAGTACTTAAAGCACAATACGTATTTCTTTACCCTTGGTATTATAGTTTGATAGATGTGCATTAATGGCAATGCATGTTTTTCTTTATGGGGGTGGGGGTACTTAAAATCTCAAGGGTATGTTGTCTGTGTTCTATACCTCTAAGTGCTAGCTATAAAACTGACATATTATTTGTTTATGCTTGTTTGTAATTATGTGTTATGTCTGCATGATGAGTAACATCTAATTTACTGAGTAGAAAATGTTTGATTTAAAAAAATTATGAAAATAGTGCATAGGAAACCATTTCTTTCTAAGAAAGTATGCAAATATGGTATTCCCTGCTTGAGCTTGAGTTTTGATTGAGTACTTGGTAATTTTCACATGATTCCATGACGTGAGAGAGTAAGATTTTGTTATGAATATGTTCTTATTGTGTGCATACATCTAGAACTTGCCTAAAGAATTCTGTTAGAATCTCAAGTAGTCAGCAGAGAAGTGATCACAGACCATTGTTGAATAGTGAACCATCTGGTGAAAATACTCAACCTGTAGGACTATATTCTAGTTTGATTCCCTTTTGAGCCAATAAAATTCGTTATTTGTTTCAACAACTAGACAACCTTTAAGCCTTATTTTAGCCAGTTCTCTCTTTGGACATATTGCATATCAACTCAGGAAAATCACCTAAGTTGAGGGTAAGGGATAATGAGGAGCTAAAGATGTTGTGAAAATTGGGATGAAATTTGTAAAACAGTAAGAAAATAGTTTTATATACATATGTATATATATATTGAATAAATGTTGCTAAGTGGGATTGCTAAAAATAATAGGAAAAGTTAATGGGGGTTGAATGTGAAAATATAAGTGAGTGTAGTCCAGTGCAAAAGTGATCCAAGAGAGGCTTAGTCACTAATCCTATATAGACCATCCCAATACTTAAACCTCGTTTCAAGCTGAGAAAGCCCCTTAGTGATTTTAGTATGACTATTAGATGAACTAAGCGAAATGGTAAAGTCAAACTTATGGAATTGTAGATGCACAATTTGATCCTTCGTTCTAAGAGTGGAGTGGTAATGCATGGCTCCTATAAGTATAGAGAAATATGTAAAGTCAGGAACTTTTTTCTTCTGTGTAAGGGCATGTGAATTGTTGTCGAACTTGCTAACCATTTGATTGGATACTCTAGGTTTAAGTAGTGGTTTGTTGTTTGAACTTTGAAGATGGCATGGAATCTTTGTGTTGCTTGGCAAAAGATCACATGCTTTCTAAATGGGCACAAAATGAGGGGAACAATTGCTACTTTTCACATTGATGCTATTTATTGTATGTATAACACTGTGCCAGTTGCTTGAGGACAAACATGTGTTTTAAGTTGAGGGTGTTGATGTACCAACTTTGTGTTAGCATATTTAAGGCTTTTAAATCGAAATAATTGTAAGTTCTTAAGTAACTATTGTTGTTTTTTATTATATTTCATGTGATTTTGCAAGAAATTCGAGATGCATGAAAACCTTTGATAACTATGTCAAGAAGGATGATTTTTTGTAAAGTAGATGAAGAAATAAGTTTTTGAAGATTTCAGTTGATGACTTGTCTGATAAATTGTCAACCATCTGATAAGTTATCAAGGAAAGCCATCAGCTATAGACAGAATGTAAAGGCTAAAAAAATGAAGTTGACAACTTATCTGATAAGTCATCAACTTGTTAATGGGTCATCAGAAAAAGTAATCACCTGTATGTAGTTTACAATAGATGGGAAGAGATAATTGATGACTTGTTTGATGAGTCATTAATTAGCGGATAAGTCATCACCTAATATCATCATCTGTAGGCAGCAAACAAAGATTTGGAAGAGTGGTTGACGACTTAGTCTGATAAGTCGTCAACAATCTGATAAATTGTCAGAGTGGGTCGTCAGCTATGATGTGAACAATATGGAATTTGAATTTCAAAATCTGAAGATTAGGAGTATAAATAGAAAGATTCTTAGGTTTTCATGGCATCTTGAACTCAGTGGCAAGAACAGTTTTTATATTTTGGTTTTCAAAAGTTGCTTTTCGAATTATCTTTGAATTATTATTGTGGTTTATTGGGATTCTTATGCAATTTGAAGGAAGAACAATCTTTAATTTCTATCTTTTGTAAGTTAACCTCTCTTGAATTATGGATCTAATGAATGCTATTTCTTTTTATCCAATGAGGAACTAAATCCCATAACCAGAGTTGTGGGATCTATGATTTTATGAATTATATAGTTGTCTAAGATTTGAATGACTGTGGGAACTTCTTGATAGTTCTTCTGTTATGATTTTTTTTGTTGGTTGCAAACAATAGACTAAACCTAACATTGGTTTGGTTGAACTAAGAAATCAATTAAAGGAAGAGGATTATCAACGGGGATTTGGAAATGTTAAATTTCCATCTAATGATTAATGCTTTAACAAGATTAATCAACTTGAGATGAATCAGTTTAAACATAAGGATTTCCTAAGTTTGAGAGAATGAGGTAATCGAGCATCTAAATAGGTCAAAAGACATTTAGATCAATCATAGATAGTGATAAATCTGTAGTTCCCCACATGTTATGAGAATCTTTTGTTGCAACTATTGTGCACATGTAGCAATATTCATAGTGAACATAATTCTAGTTTTACTTCATCATTAATTTGAAATATAATATTGAAGCATTGACTTTGGATTGTTAAAATAAAGTGGACGAAAACATTTGTATGAACTCTAAAAACCCTTATTTATAGGAAGCGATTAGCTATTAGTTGATTGAATCACAAATAGACTTGATTAACACTATATTCCCTATGGGATTCGACTCCAACCTAGTTGGGTTATGTATTTGACGACAATCGCTTACTCTCTCAGAAGATAGGTGTAATTTGGGCATATCACATAGTTCCAGATCGTACCACACTTAATAATATACAAAAAAAAACACTGAAAGTTTTTGAGAATATGATGACAGATGAAAAGATCAAGCTGCTAGAGTTAAGCCATCAATAAAGAAGTCTAAGATGATTGATATTTTTCTCTAGGCATAGGAACCTATCTTCTTTCATTATTTGCTTTCCACTATTGGAAATATGTTTGCCGAGGACATTAAAGTTGGAAAATGGTAGAAAATGGAACTAAGTCTGGAAAAATCATAAGTCAAGTTGCTTTAAAAGTAACAACGCAGGAAATTCAAAATGGCTCAGGAAGTTTGGGAGGAGAGAAAAAAAGAAGATGTGGCTACTGTTGTGTTAGGACCGTGACAAAAGTATGATAGGTCCACATCACCTATATGCGTAATCTTAATCCCAAATTTATATCCAAGACCCATATAACCATCTATGTTCCTTTCTAAAATCCAATATATTCCATTCTAACCCATCAGTGTCCTATTGATAATGCATAGCCATAAGCTTGAGCTCCTTCTTACCCACAATGGCATGCATCAGTCTGACACGATCCAAATCAGGGCCTAGTCGTGCTGGTTACTTCAAGCCCAACTAGGGCCGGAGACCACCCCTATACCCCAAATATAATCTCTCTATACCTTTTATTTAAATTTTTTTTGAATATATATAACATAACAAAATGGAACAATCACAAATCAAATACAGTCAAAGGGTGCCAGCCCAATGCCAATACCAATGGCAAGATAAGGATAAAATAAAGCCAACATTTGAAACCAAGTAATAACCATATGCAAGCACAACCATACATATGCATATATAGTCTATGGCGGGAAAGAGATTAGGGTTTAGCATGCATTTAAAATCTTAACCTAGGTTGTGTAGTTTGAATGTCCTAAAACTACCCACGGGCTATATTGGTCCAATGTTACCCCCTGAACGGGCCCTAGTATGTGTAGCCGCAAAATTAAGATATCATAGGGGTCGAGGATTCCCGTGTACCCTTTGCCCTACATGATACATATATACAAGAATAACTTAGGGGATTCCTGATCTGAGGTGGTTTTATATACTTTTGTATCATTATTCTAGCTTATTTCCCCTTGTTTTGAGAGTAATTCGTGTGCTTAACATGTTTAGATTGGTATAAATAAGCATTTAAATGTCCAAGTGCATATTTACAATGTTTAAAGTATTTTTCAAACAAGTTTGTGCTTAATTGAGTCATTTAGAGTTCAACCTGGAAAACTCGTTTTACTAGCTTGAGCTAGTTGTATGTCTAGTTGGTTTCGTTGGAGTCTAATGTGTTTAATTTGTTCCAAATGTTTTAATGTATAATTATGAGTGAAATAACTTGTTAGTAATGTACAAAACTTAATTTGATTAAGTCAAGAGTCGGAATAATAAGTGGAAGATCATTGCGAATTTGCCTTATCTTTGCTAGTGTTTTGATTCATCGTTGAGAATATTGTGTTGTTTTGATCTTTAATATGTGGTGTATGATATTATAGAAGGCTTTGTGAGTTAAATGAGGTGATATATTGATGATAAAAAGGCCAAAAATTCATTTAAAATACACTACAAAAGACATTAACAATGAATAAGACATTCAACAATTAAACCAAAATTTTGGAAGAAAATTTCAGTGAGTCGACGCGTCGCGTTGACATTTCCAGTACAACCAATCCAGCGACGCGTTCAATGATGCATCACGTCGATGTTTAAGTACTGCCAAAAGTTAAAAGCTGCCGACACAGCACAGTGACTTGTCCCATTACAATTCAAAATGCATGGCACGCATTTTAATAATTGGTGGAAATCTTTGGAGGGAATTTCGTGGATGGTATGCAATTTGCCTAATCATATTAAAATTAGAAAAATAATTTATTGTGGGGACAGCTGGTTAACTTGGAAGTTTGGAGGAAAATCTTGGATACAATATAAAAAGGAGGACACGTAGACAACATTGAAAAAAAATGAAGACACAACATTGGACGTCTGGACACGTCTTAGGAGAAAAACGGAGGAGGCTGCTACATGATTTATTAGGTTTTTATTTTTATAATTTAATTTTTAATTTTTCATATGATGTATTTAATTAATTGGATCATGATTATAAATATTATGGGCTAAAAATTCTCTTTTTGAGATTAAAGTCAAGAACATGAGTATTATTGCTTTGGATTAATTTTGTTGGATTTGCTTATCATGTCTGGTTATTTGTCTGTTCTTGTTTTAATTATTTTATGGATTGATCACCCATAAAATACATATATTGCCAACCTTTTCATCCCGGGAGAGGAAATATGAAGATAGAACATGGAAATAAATAAAGTTTGAGTTTTTATTCTTTTATAAAATAAAGAATTGAACTTAGCATTTAGGACAGAAATGTACTTAGATGCCTTACTTGATTCAAATGTAGGATGATAGCTTTAATTCACTTAATTGGATTATTACATCCCCACTCAACGATGTAGTTGTAAGATCCATATTAGGTAAAAGATTATAGGTTGGGAAACCATGATCATGCAATTAACCCGTATGAATCAATAACCACAATAAGCAAGCTAACGAAGGAAATTCAATAACATAGTATGATTGTTCGAAGTGCATTAACCCTGGGCTTTAATCCATTGATTGTCCCAAGACTTATATTTTTACGCATTATTTATATTATTTTATTTTTAATTTACAAAATTACAAACTCTCTTTTTGTTTACTTTTTATCAATTGTTAAACTAGAGTTGGATAGTCGGCGAATGAAAGTCCCTGAGAGATCGATACTTGGGCTTTCTTGAAGCCACTTTACTACTTGATAAGACCAAGTACACTTGCTTGTGTGCTTGGGCGCTGTCAAGTTTTTGGTGCCATTGCTGGGGACTTGTAACTAGGCAACTATCTTATTTTTAGTTTTCCTATATTGAGTTGCAAATAGCTTTTTAGTTTTGTTTTTATTTTATTTTATTTCTCTTTTTATCACACTTCTTTATATGTCAGCCTGGGATAGATGGTTTTTGAGTGATGACGATTCTTGTTATTTTTGTGGGGGTCCATATCAAGTGGCTTATCGTTTAGATTTTGATAGAAGTGTGTGGATAGGACCTTCACAAAATGATGCGGATGCTATTCTATCTGTGGTGTAGACTGTAACTTGGTGTTTGATTTGTGGTCAAAGTGGTCATACTGCAGCTATGTCTACTGGCAATCCTGATTTAGAATTGTTTGTGGGCTATGCTAAAATGCAAAATTATATAAAATACTACAATCAAATGGGGCAGAATTAGTCACAAATTCAATCATGGAACAACCAACAACAGTTTCAGCAGCAACAACGAAACATGTAGGCCACAACTCAAACTAGAAACTTGGAAGAGATGCTGAAACAACTTTTAGCATCTCAAGTATAGTTCTTGGTACACATAAAGCACTATCGGGAGACTGCAGAGTAATTGGATAATATGTTGGAGGTTGATGCAAAGTTGACTCCCCAACCAGTTATAGATAAAGTTGTGGATAATTCGAGGAAGTCTGAGTACTCAGAAACTAAAGTTGTTGAACAGGTTGAGGAGATACCACCACCACCATGTCTACAAATGCTAAGCAAATAAAAATATGAGGAAGGTATTAGCCGATTTGTGGAGCAAACACAAGAATCGCTTCCACTCGATTGTTATTTTTCTATTGAGACTAAAATTGAGAAGGTGAATAAAAGTAAGGGCGTTGAAGATAATGTAAATCTTAAAGTAAGATTGGTTGGGCCTCACTCAGAGCACTTTTCTACATTATGTTTAGATGATATCTTGTCTGTGGAATCATTTGAAATAGTAGAAGAGTGTGAAGATGAGGAACAAGAATCCTATATTCTTAATTTTACACCGGATAAGTAACATAAAAACACACCTCAATTTAAGGCTGAGTAGTTTACCATGCACATTCCATTACTCGGTTCCTTAATTTTTGTACCATCACCCTATGAGCGAGGCAAACAGGTGGATGTTAAGTTGGGGATGAAATTTATATCCTCAAAGTGGAGGAAAAAGTTGATTGGGTCATGTCGCGATACTAAATTAGGCGCTTCTTGGGAGGCAACCCAAGTTAAGGTATGTTTTCTTTTCAACTTTTTTAGTTTTTATTTCACGTAGTTTTTATTTTTGGTTGAGTCACAGGTTAATGGAAAGTCTGAGTACCATAAACTTGAGACTAAAGCATGGAAAAGAATGAGTGTGGAGTCCCACGAATTTTCTATATGTGTAAAGATGCTATTAGCCAGGCCTAGAGGCCTCAGAAAGTATTTATGTCTCTTACTTTTAAATTTACTTTGAGGACAAAGTAGATTTTTAAGTATGGGGTGAGAAATTTCTCAAATTTTGGCTCTATTTATTTATTTATTTATTTATTTTTTGTGTAAGATATTCTTGTTGGTGCTATTTTTTATTACATGGCTCAAGTGTCTTGTTTGGTAAAAGCATGTTGAATGAGTGAATTGCTACTTTTGAGACTCGTAGGCTCAAGTTTTTGACTCTTGTACTTGTGGCTTAAATTAAAATTCATGATATTGTTTGGTTGAGAGTCTATAATGATCCTATTGAGTTGAGCATGTGCCATTGTACGTGTGAGGTTTTGTATATTCCTTGTTATATATGATGTCTAGAACTTTCCTAGTGTGTGTGTAAAGCAAAATAAAGAGTGTGGGTTTAGGAGATGATTTAGGCATCTCTTTGATAGCCTTATTTTATACTTTCTATTTGTCCAACCCTTTGTGCATTATCTTAGCTAACCCCTATTGAGCCTTTAGCTCTTTCTTTGGTAGCCTCATATATAGTCTAATCCCTTCTTTGATAAACCATAAATTGATCCAAAAAGCTTCTAAGTGTTTTAATGAAAAATAAATTGAGTAACGAGTTTGAGAAATAAAAAGAAAAATGTGAATTTGATACCCCAAGGTAATAGTTATTAGTGATGATAATTGATTTGTGGTGGATAATTGAGATATAATTTATGCTAGAAATATTTCCATGATTGCGAAAAAGAAAAAAATTGATTCATGTGGTAGTAAACTATGCGTCCACCATGTGTTTGTGAAAATACTTAAAAGAGATGGGGAAAAATAAAAGAATGGGTTAGACAAAAATGGTGTAATTTGGTTGTTGGAAATTGATTTTGAATGTATAATGTAGTGTATTAAAGCGCTTAGAGAGGTTAGTCACTATTCTTGGCCAAAATAGTTTCTACCCGTCCCTTAGCCTACATTGCCACCCAAAAAAGTCCTAATTGATCCTAAGTTCATCATTCCGATATTAGTGGAGCATTACACTAAGGGCAAGCTTATGGTTCATTGTGTGTAACTTGTGAGTTCTTTGTGAGAGTGAGCATAATTTGATTCTTGTACTCATTATATTATAAATTGCATTATTGTGAGTGATCATGGGTAACTCTCTTGTTGTGAGGGGCACATGTTTGATGAATGTGGGTGATTTGTATGATTTTCTTGATTGAATGATAAGCATGAGTTCGCCAACTAGGTGAGTCAATTCTTATGGTTAGGATGTTTCAGAGTAGTTTTCATGAGCTATCAATTGTGTAAATAACGTGCTTTGTGTAGAAACTTGCATTTCGTGTAGTTATTGTAGTACTAGCTTGAGTGTCTTAATTTTAGTAGAAGTGCAGCGTCACCTCATATTTTGATGCTTAGAGTAAAGAGTTGTTCGAGGATGAACAGGAGTTTAAGTGTGGGGTGATGATTTGAGGTGGTTTTATACATATTTCTATCATTATTCTAGCTTATTTCCCCTTGTTTTGAGAGCAATTCGTGTGTTTAACATGTTCATATTGATATAAATAAGCATTTAAGTGTCCAACTGCATATTTATAATGTTCAAAGTATTTTACAAACAGATTTGTGCTTAATTGAGTCATTTAGAGTTCAACCCGGAAAACTAGTTTTACTAGCTTGAGCTAGTTGTGTGTCTAGTTGGTTTCGTTGGATTATAATGTGTTTAATTTATTCCAAATGTTTTAAATGTGTAATTATGAGTGAAATAACTTGTTTGTAATGTGCAAAACTGAATTTGATTAAGTCAAGAGTCGGAATAATAAGTGGAAGATCATTGCGAATTTGCCTTATCTTGGCTTGTGTTTTGATTCATCGTTAAGAATATTGTGTTGTTTTGATCTTTAATATGTAATGTATGATATTGTAGGAGGATTTATGAGTTAAATACAGTGACATATTGATGATAAAAAGGCCGAAAATTCATTGAAAATATACTACAAAAGGCATGAGTAAAGGATAGAACGTTCAACACTTAACCAAAATTTTGGAAGCAAATTCCAGTGAGTCGATGCAAAGTCGACGTGTTGCGTTGATATTTCCAGTCCAACGAATCCAGCAACGCGTTAAACGATGCATCGCATCGATGTGTAAGCACTACCAAAAGTTAAAATCTGCCGGCACAGCACAGTGACTTGTCCCATTACAATTCAAAATGCATGGCACGCATTTTAATAATTGGTTGAAATCTTTGGAGGGAATTTCGTGGATGGCATGCAATTTGCCTAATCATATTAAAATTAGGACAATAATTTAATGTGGGGACAGCTTGTCAACTTGGAACTTTGGAAGAAAATCTTTGATACAATATAAAAAGGAGGACACGTAGACAACATTGAAAAAAATGACGACAAAACATTGGACGCCTGGACACGTCTTTGGAGAAAAACGGAGGAGGCTGCTTCACGATTTATTAGATTTTTATTTCTTTAATTTAGTCTTTAATTTTTTATATCATGTATTCAATTAATTGGATCATGATTATGAATATTATCTGCTAAATTTTTTTTTTTTTGAGGTTAAAGCCAAGAACATGAGTATTATTGCTTTGGATTCATTTCGTTGAATTTACTTATCATATTTGGTTGTTTATTTGTTATTGTTTTAATTATTTTATGGATTGATCACCCATGAAATACATATATTGTCAACCTTTTGATCTTGGGAGAGGGAATAGGGAGATAGAACATGGGAATAAACAAAGTTTAGGTTTTTATTCTTTTATAAAATAAAGAATTGAACTAAGCGTCTAGGACAGAGATGTACTTAGATACCTTGATTCAAACATAAGATGATAGCTTTAATTCACTTAATTGGATTGTTATATCCCCACTCAACGATGTAGTTCTAAGGTCCATATTAGTTAAAAAATTAGAGGTTGGGGAACCATGATCATTTAATTAATCCTACAAATCAACAACCACGATAAGTAAGTTAACGAAGGAAATTCAATAACATAGTATGATTGTTTGAAGTGCTTTAATCCTAGGCTTCAGTCCATTGGTTGTCCCAAGATTTATATTTTTACGCATTATTTATTTTATTTTATTTTTAATTTACAAAATTACAAACTCTCTTTTGATTACTTTTTCTCAATTGTTAAACTAGAATTGGATAGTCGGCGAATGCAAGTACCGGAGAGATCGATACTTGGACTTTCTTGAAGCCACTTTGCTACTTGATAAGACCACGTACACTTGCGTGTGCGCTTGAGTGCTATCAATTCCCGTGTACCCCACAAGTATATGGTCACCATGACCAACCCTCATGTCGGCAAACATGAGTTTCCAGTATTCATCCACAAGACTCAAACCTTCACGGTTAGCTATCACAACCCACCATTATTACCCAATTAAAACCATTAGCACACAACAAAACACCAATTCCATATATTATTAACCAAGGATATAAGAAGTAGTATCGTCATACCGACTATAGCTTGCAAGCAATGTCCTTAGCCAATCACTTAGGGGATTCTCATGTACCCCGTAGGTTCCATTATTAGATTCACTTTAGGGATTCTCGTGTACCCTATAAGGTATTAATTCAAGTCATGGCCACAAAGTCCTTAACATTTAGCCATTAAAACCATTTAACCAATTTAGGTTGCATTACCATATTATACCATGCAAAATTTTCAATGAAAATCCAACTATGTAGTAAAAGCATTTTCATAAGCATTTTAACAAATATGTTGAGGGAATATAGTTTCCAAAACCAAAACCAAGTGTCAATTGACCATTCCCGTGCAACCAAACGTTCAAACCACCATTATACTGTAAAAACCATAAGTAAAAACATGGAAAGACATAAAACAACCATTAATAACTAAAAGCCCCCAAACATATATGTCAAATCCCTAACCATAGCACCATTGTGCCGTGAAAACCATTCATAAAACATACCTTTTGTTGAACTAACAATGAGGGAGGAGTAACATACCCTAGACAACGAGGAAGACGAAGAGAAACCACCCTTTAGAGCCTTGATTGATTTCTTTTAAGAAAACCCTAGCCTCTCTTGACCTAAGAGCTTGAGAGTGATTTAAGAGTGTTTGATTGGAGTAATAGTAGGTTAATAAAGTCCAGAGAGTATTTTAAGTCGTGGGGTCAAGAGAAGTTAAGAGGGAAAATGTCCAGAATGCCCCCAACTTAAACTGTAAAAATTCCCGCAGGTGGGTACGGTTAGACCCCTTCACTCGTAACCACATCATAGAGTGTACCATCCAGTTGTACCCAGAATAGAAGGTTGGACATCAACACACTATCCACCATACGAATCCCCTTGCCCCACTCGTACCCATACCATACAACTAGTACCCATAAGTCATATCCAACACAGAATTAAAGGGGTTAGACACTGGACAATGTAAGACTCCACTATACCACTCGTACCCTATCTTTACGATTCATAGTGAGCCACTCTTACTCAAAGCAAGTCAAGCCACTAAAATTCAGATTAAGTGAAGGATCAACCCAATGATTCGTCACCAACTATACGACCCGTTCCACCAAACTGTAACCATAACAAAAACTCAACCACCAAGCACTAGAATCCTATGAGATGGGTTACCTGACTCGTACCCTCACCATACGACTCATATGGTGAGTTTTATGATCCATAGAAGGCTAAAAACTTAGAAAATTTCAAAGGACCAAAACTTAGGGTGTTTCAATTCTCCCCACTTGGATCATTCATCCTCGATTGATGGAACAAGACAGTACAAGAATGATTTACACACCAACACCTCAACTCTAACCTTTAACTAAGTTAGAAAACAAATATGCAAGGAAGTCAATCTTTTCTTTAACAATGTTTAAAAACAAAAGTATGATGAAGAACACATACCTTTGGCACAAATTTCCAAAGAAGAAAATAGGAAGGGATACTTGGACTTTATGTCCTTTTCCGCTTCCTAAGTAGCCCTTTCAACCTTGTGATTCCTCCATAGAACATTAACTAAAGCAACATCCTTGGTCCGAAAATAACAAACTTGACAATCCAAGATCTCAGCCGGGAGCTCCTCATAAGAGAAGGAATCTGAAATACCAATATCTTTGATAGTCGATTTGAGATGGATTACTCATACATGTCCTCAACATAGAAACATGTAATACCAAATTAATAGAGCTCAAACTAGAAGGCAACTCTAACTCATACGCGACATTACCAACCCTTCTCAAAACTGAGTACAGACCAACATACCAGGGACTGAGCTTCCCCTTCTTACCAAACCGCATCCCCAACCTCAAACTCTAACATCCACATAGGACTTTTGGCGACTTTGGGCGGCTTAAGCCTATCCCAAATCACTTTCACCTTTTTCATGGCTTGGTGAACCAAATTTGGGACAAACATATCATCCTCACAAAGCTTGAACCACCCAATAGGATATCTATATCTCTTACCGTATAATGCTTCAAATGGAACCATCCCAATGCTAGAGTGGAAGCTATTATTGTAACCAAACTCTACAAGAGTAGATTCTCAACTCAACTACCACCATAGTGAATCACATACACATGAAGTATATCCTCTATTGTCTGAATAGTTCTCTCTGCTTGCCTATCCATCTATGGGTGGAAGCAATACTTAGACTAACCTTAGTCCCTATCCTTTTTTGAAATGACCGCTAAAAGTGAGATGAGAACAATGTACCATGATTAGAGATGATAGAAATAGGTACCTCATGCAACTTCACAATCTCTTGGAGGTACAACCTCGCATGATACTCAAATAAAAATTTAGTCCTCACTGGCAAGAAGTGAGCAGACTTTGTCATCCTATGCATAATGACCCAAACCAAATTAAATTATTTTGAGATGGAGGAAGCCTGGTAACGAAATCCAAATTGATCACTTCACATTTATATTCTGGAAATTCAATTTCTTGATAGAATCCTCTGAGCCTCATGTGCTCAACTTTCACTTATTAACAAATCATACGCTTGTTAAAGAAATCTGTCACGTCCCTCTTCATACCATTCCATAAATATATCTCCTTAAGGTCATGATACATTTTCATCGAACCAGGATGTATAACAAATATAAATCAAGCGTCTCATCCAATATCCTTTATTTCTTGCAAACCATCGACATCGGGAACATATAATCTTCCTTGGTACCACAAGGTACCATCACCACTAATCTCAAAGGCCATCACCTTCTGCCCACCTACATCACCCTTGATCCTCAACAAGATAGGATCTAACATTTTCTTCTCCTTAATCTTAGCACTAAGATGCAATGGTGCCACCTTCTAACAAATACACCACCATCCTCAGAGTCTAAGAGGCAAACTCAAAGGTTAGGTAAACGGTGAATGTCCTTCACTAACTCCTGCTTTTCCTTATCCACATGAGGTATACTCCCCAATAGATAACCTACTAAGAGCATCAGCAACCATATTAGCTTTACCTTGGTGGTAGTAAAGACTCATGTCATAATCCTTGAGAAGGTCAAGCCATCTCCTTTGCCAGAGGTTAAGCATTTTTTAAGTTAACGCATACAACAGGCTCTTATAATTCGAGAAGATATCTACATGCACCTTATATAAATAGTGATGCCAGATTTTCAACGCGAATATCACAGCTAACAATTCCAAATCATGAGTTGGATAATTCCTCTCATGAACCTTCAACTGTATAGAGGCATAAGCTATCACCTTACCATGCTACATCAGAACACAATAAAGCCTCACACAAGATGCATCACAATAGACCACAAACCCATCAGTGCCTTTAGGCAAAGTCAAAACTGGAGCATATGTTTGCTTATCCTTTAACTTCTCAAAAATACCCTCACAAACATCAAACCATATGAACTTTACCTTCTTTTGAGTCAACTAAGTCAATGGGGCAGCTATAGGAAAAAAACTCTCCATGAACCTCCTATAGTAACCAGCTAAACTCAAGCAGCTCAAAATATCAATTGGAGTCATGGGTCTAAGCCACTTCTTAACCACCGCAACCTTCTGCGAATCTACCATGATCCCTTCACCAGAAATAATATTACCCAAAAAAGTGACAGTGTTTAACTAGAATTCACATTTCAAAACTTAGCACACAACTATTGTTCTTTCAGAGTCTGCAACACAATATGTAGTTGATTGACATGATCCACCTCACTCTTAGAGTACACTGGAATATTGTCTATGAACACAATGACGAATAAATCTATAAACTGACGAAAGACTCTATTCATCAAATCCATAAATATTGCTAGGGCATTAGTCAACCCAAAAGATATAACCAAAAACTCAAAGTAACCATATCGAGTATGAAAAGTTATCTTAGGGATATCCACCCCCCTAATCTTTAATTGATGATACCCAAACCGAAGCTTAATTTTGGAGAAAAACTTAGCACCTTGAAAATGATCAAAAAAATCATGTATCCTTGGAAGGGGATACTTATCTTTACTGTCACCTTATTCAACTCCCGATAATCAATACACATACAAAGGGAACCATCTTTCTTACACACAAATAACACCGGCGCACCTCACGGTAACATACTAGGATAGATGAAACCCTTTTCTAAGAGATCCTTTAATTAATCCTTAAGCTCCTTCAACTTAGCCAAAGCCATTCTATATGGTGGAATAGAAATTGGACGAGTGTCCAAAAAATGATCAATCCTAAACTCAATCTCCCTATCAAGAAAAACACCAAGAAGGTCATCAGGGAAAACCTTAGGAAATTCACTCACAATTAGAATCAATTGTAAAGAAAGACCCTTCGAGTTAAAATCTTTAATCCAGACTAAATGATAGAGACACTCCTTGGAGATTAATCTCCTAGCTCTAATATATGATATAAACCTCCCCTTAGGATCTAGGAAACCACTTTCCCACTCAGTAATAGGTTCATTAGGAAATTTAAAGACAATCTTACAAGTCCGACAGTATGGAGACGCATAGCGCGAGTGCAACCTATCCATCCCCAGAATAACATTGAAATCCACATATCTAGTTCAAACAGATCCACAAAAGTCTCTTTACTACTAATGGATACCACACACGTCCTATAGATTCTTTTAACAATCACAAAGTCACCTTTCGAGGTAGAAATAAAAAAAGGGTCTGAAACATACTCAGGACCAAAACCAAAATACACAGCCACAAATAGGGTCACATAAGAGAGAGTGGACCTCAAATTAAGTAAACAATACAAATCATAAGAAAAGAGTTGCAACGTACCAATCATGACATCAGGCGATGCCTCGAGATCCTGTCAGGTAGTTAGAGCATAAAGACAGCTTTGACCAGTGCCAAAACTAGATGGTGCACCCTTTGGTGCTGGAGCTTAAGATAAAGCAACCGAAACCTTGTTTTCCCCAGAGGCAACCTTACTAATAGGACAGTTTCTAAGCATATGGACTGACTGACTACAGTTGAAGTACTTGTCCCTTCTCTCATCATAAAAACCCTTGTGCAACCAACCATAAAATCTACAAGGAGGAAACGACGGAGTTGCTTGAGCCCTACTAGCCTAAGATTGGGCACCCTATTCCCTAAAGTTATCACCACCTTGGAATCTCCTATCACCGATGGCTTTGGGTAGGGAGCACTAACCATCAAGTAAGATCCAGAATTACCCCACATTTTTTTGGCAACTTACCACCACCCCTTCTACCCTGCTGTTGGCCACCACCATGCTCAGAGAACTTAAAATTCTTGCCATGCCTTTCCTCTATCTCAGCTAGTTTTTCCTTTTCCTCCTCCACCTGTTGTAAGTAAACAACCAACCTAGAGATATCCATGTCTTTAATCAACAAGGTGACCTTACTTTAAAGGATCAACTTACGAGACAGTCCCAAAACAATCTTTCTCATTCAGACCATCATATCAGATACCATTTCTAGAATATATTGGGGCAACTAGTAAAACTTTAAGGCATATTTCTTGATCGACATCTTCCCTTGCTTCAGATTAATGAACTTCTCTGCTTTCGCTTCCCTCAACTCCTAGGAAAAAAAGCAGTCCAAAAATTCATTAGAGAAATCCTCCCATATAAATGACTCATCATCATCATCCCTTGCCCGACACCACTCCTCGTACCTTTGGTACGCCACATCCTTTAACTACTAGGCAGAAAACTCTATTCCTTCCACATCCATGGCATGCATAACCCTAAAAATATTTTCCATCTTATCTAGAAAACCCTAAGGATCCTCCTTCACCTTAACACCAGTAAAAATTGGAGGGCTCAACCTTATGAACTGGCCAACCCTTGTGGCCTCAGAAAATGGAACAGCATATACACCACGCTCAGCCTGTGAAGCTACCAATTGAGCAATCATATGAATTAACTAACGAAACTCAACATTCATCATGTCTGCCTGATGAGGACTAGAGAGAACCAGTGGAATTCTAGAATAATTAAGAACTAAACCCCTAGACCAAGTATGGATCACATGAGTAGAGTGTGTCCCATTCACAATGTCCCTAGTTGGGACAGAAGAGTTTTTGTGAACTTCAAATCATCGAGGCATAATCTAAAAAGCAAACAAACGGGAATTAGATAAGAATTCAAGACTTAGGCTCCATAGCTTAAAAACAAAACACAAGAAAAAGAAACATTCCTAAATTCCTTATAGCCTCTCCCTTATGAGTGTGGCGTGCTACACATCCTTAAAAGAAACTCTACTCAACACAGCTTTTTAGAGTCCACAGTGACCTTGAACCTAAGGCTCTGATATCAATCTGACACGACCCAAACCAGGGCCTAACCATGTCGTGTGACTCAAGCCTAACCAGGGTCGGAGACCACCTTGATACCCCATACATAACCTCCCTACACCTTTTATTTGATAAAATTTCAAATATATATAACATAACCTAATAGAACAATCACAAATCAAATATATTCAAAGGGTGTAATCCCCAATACCAATACTAATACAAGGATGATACCAATACCGACACCACCCATACCAACCCAAAGTAGTCCCATAAAGCCTCTATATAAAAATAAAATAATACCCGGTATGGACATTCCCTCGACCATAGCGAAAACCAAAGTCTATGACATAAAAAAGTATGTAGAGAAATCCAAAATATGAAATGGAGCCTTTCAGAGTATGAGAGCTCACCACTTCAATCAAACACAAGCTGACCCCAAATCTAATTACTAACCAAAAAGAGTAGTATGATAGATTCCTGCTTTGCGTGGGGATACAACACCCAAATATAGGTTAGCGAGTGAATGCTAGCATGTACTCAGGATAAGGATTAGTAATGCCAACATTTGAAACAAAGTAAATAACCATATGCAAGCACAACCATACATATACATATATAATCTATGTCGAGATAGGGAATAAGGCATTTACAATCTTAACCTGGGTTGTGTAGCCTGATTGTCTAAAATGACCCACGAGCTATATGGGTCCAGTGTTACACCCTAAACAGGCCCAGTGTGTGTAGCCGCATGAAATAGAGATATCATACGAGTTGGGGATTCCCATATACCCTTCTTCCTCCATGATACATATATACAAGTATAACTTTGGGGATTCCCATGTACCATACAAGTATATAGTCACCATGACCAACCCTCACGCAAAAAATACTAGTTTCCAGTGTCCATCTTACACCTTCACGGTTAGCTATCATAACCCGCCATTATTGTCCAGTTAAAACCATTGGAACACAACCAAACCACCAATCCAATATATTATTAACCAAGGCTATAAAAAGTGGTATCGTCATACCAACTATAGCTTGCAAGAAATTTCCTTAGCCAATCTCTTAGAGGATTCCCATGTACCCCATAGGTTCCATTATTAGATTCACTTTGGGGGATTTTTGTGCGCCCCACAAGATCTTAATTAAGTACCAGGACCTTACCATTTAGACATTAAAACCATTTAACCAATTTAGGTTCCATCCTATATTATACCATGCAAAGTTTTTAATGAAAGTCAAACTAAGTAGTAAAAGCATTCTCATAGGTATTTTAAAAAACATGTTGAGGGTATATAGTTTCCAAAACCAAAACCAAATGACAATTGACCATTCCCGTGCAATCACATGTTCAAACCACCATTATAACGTAAAAACTATAAGTAAAACCATTTGAAAACATAAAACAACCATTAATAACAAAAACCCCCCAACATATAATTCAAAACCAAAAACCATATCACCATTATGCCATGAAAATCATTCATAAAACATACCTTTTGTTGAACTAAAAATGAGGGAGGATTAACATGCCTTAGACAACAAGGAAGATGGAGAGAAACCATATTTTAGAGCCTTGATTGATTGCCTTGAAGAAAACCCTAACCTTTCTTGACCCAAGAGCTTAAGAGAGATTTAAGAGTATTTGATTGGGGGAATAGTAGGTTTATGAAGTCCAAAATGTGTTTTAAGTTGTGGGGTCAAAGAAGTTAAAAGGTGAAATGTCCAGAATGCCACCAACTTAAACTGTAAAACTTCCCGTAGGTGGGTATAGTTGGACCCCTCCACTCGTACCCATGTCATATGAGTGGTGTCATCCATTCGTACCTAGAATAGAATATTGGACATCCACACATTGTCCACCATACAACTCCCTTTGCCCCACTCGTACCCATACCATACGACTAGCACCGATAAGTCGTATCTAAGATAGAATCAAAAAGGTTGGATATTAGACAATGTATGACTCCACTATACCACTCTCACTCTATCCTTATGGCTCATAGTGAGACACTCATACTTTAAGCCAAGCCAAGTAACTAAGTTTCAAATTAAGTGAGGGATATACCCAATGACCTATCACTAACCATACGACCCATAACTTAATACCATTTCCACAATAGAAACTGGACCACCAAGCACTAGAAATTCTATAAGATGGGTCACCTACCCATTCCCTCATTATACAACTCATATGGTAAGTTGTATGATCCATAGAAAGTTAAAAACTCAGGAAATTTTCAAGGGCTAAAGCCTAGGGTGTCCCACAGCCCTTCAAAATCCTCACCCCCAAAAGTTCACCAATGATCTTCTAAATCCCATTTTTAGCCTAAAGCAGAGTACAAAAAGGGTAATGTAGGCAAAAATATTTTCACTCTTATTAGGGAATCATATGCCATCTTGTCTTTAAAATGAAGGCCTTAAATTTTATAAGCCCAATTGAGAGAAGGATCTCTAATCCTCCCCCAAGAAAATTAGATTATTCCTAAAGATGTGCATATTGTTTGATGCACTAGGGAATGACAGATAAAAATATTGGCACTTGAAAAAAGTAATTCAAGAGCTGATTAACATATAATAAATTATGGTACAAGGTCTTAATGCTCCAAATATTAATCAAAAGCCACTCTCGACTTATACTAAAACAAACATGCTTATGTTGATACTTAGAGTCGAAGTGGCTATAGTTTTCTTTAGGTCTATTATTAAGATCAAAATTAATGTGCAAAAGTCAACAAATGCTATGGATTTCACAAAAGCAATACTTGCAGGTGCAAATGTGGTGATAGTAAAGCCGAAATCATCAAATACTCCTATGGTTATAGGGAGAGAAACTTCAAAAACTATTGGGGCAAGTCAGATAAAACCAAATTTAATTATCCTCGAAAAGCCCACCAAGCCTTTCTTAATTATAAAAGGAGCTCCCATAACTCCTATTATTATTAAACCCAGTGTCACAACTCCCTATTATTAATGCTAAGATAGTTCCTTGGATCTACAACCTTGACATATAAGGGGAAGGAGGTTATTAAAGAAGTAAATATAGTAGGGGATTAACCCATTCTAGGAGATGTTCTTCCCTAGAAGAGTGATGGAAAGATAAACAAGGTAAGAAAGACCAAATTCCAGTCAAGAAAATAGTTACTAATGAAAAGGCTAAAAAATTCATGAAAAAGATGAAGTTTCTAAAATATTCTATTATGGAACAATTGAGGTAAACACCAACCCCAATTTCTTTATTGTCTTTGCTGATACACTCAGATGATCATCGTAAATCTATAACAAAGATTTTGAATGAGAAATATACACCTAGTGAGATTATAGTGAACCAATTAGAGAAAATTATTGGAAGAATCTTTCAGGTAAAAACGGTCACTTTCTTAGATGACAAATTACCTCTGAAAGGTACTGGGCACAATCGAGGCCTTTATATTACTATAAAATAAGAGCATTCCTACATCACTTGGGTATTGATTGATGGATGATCGGGTGATAATATTTTTCCTCTATAAGATTTGCAAAATTTAAATGTTAGCTTGGAAAGGATCCAACCTAATAATGTATGCATAAAAGGTTTTGATGTAGCAAAATGGATATCATTGGTGAGATAGAGCTGGCATTGATAATAGGACCTATTGATTTTATTATAGATTTCCAAGTGTTGAAGATTGATGCTTCTTATAATATGTTATAGGGTACGGCAAGGGTTCATAAGGTTGGGGAAGTTGCATATATGTTAAACCAAATGGTCATTCCAAGACGTCCATTACATCTATTATGGTAGTGAATAAACTCTTAAAGCTTTGTTTTGAACTAGGAAAAGGTTTAGGGATGTCTTTACGAAGCAGAGCTCATCTAGTATGCTTGCGTGAGAGCCTTGGCAACTTTAGTTTGGGTACGAACCCCTTTTTGAAGATAGAAAGAAGGCTAAGAAGAAAAAAAATATTCATGGTCACTTACCAAGGCAATACTGCCACTCAACGAGTCTTTCATCAGAATCAATGTTGTTGGGTCCTCCATATTACTATCCTCAAAGCTAATGTTAAGTTATCATAAAGAGTTGATCATCCTTTTCCAAAACATATTTATCGAAGCTGATATGGTTAAAATTGAGAAAGGTACTAATAATGCAGATGTGCAGTTTATTGGCTAAATATCCAACTAAACAACTGTAAGGCCACTCCTTTCCTTACTAAGAAGGAGTTTTGGTAGTTAATTTTTTTTTTTCTATAATTTGAATTATTCCAGGATTGTAATTTAGCTCTTTATCTTGATTATTTTTATGTTCAAACCTTCCATCTTTACTTTAATGAAATACATATTCCCTTTGTTCTATTTGAATAAAATATTTACTTCTTGATTTTCTATTACACAATTCTTTCTATTCTGATTTAAGTGGGATGACATGCACGTGAAATTTTTAGCCAGATCTTAAAACTCAATATAATAATTAAATAATAAATAAAGAAGATGAATATCATGAAGATAAAGTATTTATGAAAATAATCAAGGATTTCAAATAGTTTAAGAATAAGTCAAACCCCAATATGGATGAAACTGAGGAAATCAATCTTGTAGATCATGAAAATACTAAGGAGACTAAGATGAGTGTACATGCTCGACCAAGGCAAAAGAAAGATATAATCAAATCCTTGCTTGAATACAAGGATATATTTGCATGGTCTTACGATGATATGCTTGGTTTGAGCACTGATTTTGCAGTAAATAAGTTGCCAATTGATCTTGTATTCCTTCCTGTCAAACAAAAGTTAAGAAAGATTAAAATAGGCACGAGTGTAAAAATTAAAGAGTAAATCACATAGAAACTTGAAGCTATAGTTATTCAAGTCGTGCAGTATCCTACTTGGTTACAAACATTGTCCCCATCCCAAAGAAAGATGGTAAAGTACGAATGTATGCTGATTATCGTGATCTAATTAAAGTAGGTCCAAAGGATGACTTTCCACTTTCCAACATCTATATTTTGTTGTATAATCGTGCCTTACATAAGCTTATATATTTTGTGGATTGTTACACGTATAACCAATATATAACTAAAGTAGTATGATGAAATAAAAAAAGGCATATAGAAACTTATATATAGAACCTCGTGAAATAGAATCCCAACAATAATTAATTGAAATTTCATAGAAAACTCCTTTCATTCAATCATCATAAATTATATGTAGCTTGAATAAATATCGAGTCTTTCTAAATCATGGAAGTTTCTCTTAACCGACATAAGCCATATTAGCAATATGGTGTCGAATTTCTTGCCCACATTGAAAAGAACCGTCCTACACCTTGCCAGGGTATAAGATGAAATATAACTTATGGATCCATCTCTTAGACCGAAGGCAAACCTACGGTGGCAATGTAGTTCTATGGCATGTGACCCCGGACTAATACCCAACCAGTGCTAAATAATCCACCCAAAATATAATAGATGCTCATATTAAAAGTCTTAAAATACTTTCTAAGAAATCATATTAATCTCTACAATTGTACCAAGAAAATTATCTTTCTCTACAAGCATTGTCTCTAAATTATTATAACTTTCTTTCTCTTTTCAAGATACAATAATTTCTCTTCACTCATCAAGTCATGATATATTAAATATATAGGAACTTTCAAAATTTGTTCATAAATTTCTTATCTTTGAATGTACTTAATAAAAAAACTATAAAACTATTTGAAATATGAATGCAAATTTTTCAATACAAACTCCCAAGTCATAAACTTTAAGTTCAAATTTTAGTAGAAAAAAAATTGGGTTATTGGGCTAAAGACCAATTTAAAAAAGAAAAAGGAAAAAGAGAGTAAAGGGCCAAAGTTGTCAGGCCTTATTAAAAACAAATAAGGACTTGGCCCTAGCCCATCTGCCAAATCATTATATTATGGAAAATTTTAAGGCTCTTGCCATTTATTTACTAAAAGAAAGGCATCCAACTTGGGAGCAACAAACAGTAAGTAATCTGCCTCCTACCCACGAAGCAGAGAAAAAAATAACAAGTTGTTCATCCAGTGAGGGGGAAAAAACAAGGTTTGATCGGAAAATTTGTTTGGATTTAAGGTAAACCCTTTTCTACGTCTTTATTCTGATTTTTAGTCTAGGTAATTTATTTTGGGTAGTAAAATTTAATTATCAAAAACTAGATTAAGCATATTAAGGTGTGATTTTGGGCATGAAGTTTGAGAAATTGAAGGTTACCATGAAACCGTGAGGATTGGGTAGTCTAATTTTACCATGAGTTAGTCTAAAATAAGAGAATTAACTCAAGAATGGATATGATGTGATTATAAGTTTGATCCAAGAAAGCGATACGAATCATTCGAGGTGACACATTGATATTTCGACAAGAGTACTATGAGTAGTCATCTTGCCACAATTTATGTTTCTTAAATTGCATATTTATATCATGTTTTGATGAAAATAAGAGTTAGTGAATGCTTTGAAAATTTACATGTGGGACAAGTTCTTTACTTAATATGATATTGATATGGTTATTTGAGATATGATATTACTATTGTAAATATTCTTCACTTACATGAGAATTAAGTATTTTTGATATATGTTTTATTCAGGTTTACATGTATTATTATTGATATGAATTTTAAAGTTAAGTTCTATTCTGAAAGATGTTTTCATTCGAATATCCTATTGTTTTCAAAGAATTTATGAATGGGAGTAGACCTTAATTGAATCCTATAGCTAACAACAGGATCGTTAGACCTGGTGCACCTTGTATTTACTGATGAATGTTATAACCCTCGCTAGTGGGAAGGTAGAACTAGCATACTATTACTGATATGATATGGGACTCCTTTATGAGGGATCCACTGTTGTGGGTTATTCTTAATAAAGAAGAATGTCGCACTGATTACATGATTCATTCTTGGAAACCTCCCATATATGAATATTTGATATGATATAATGCTTTTTGAGTTTATTACTTAACTATTGGTTCACTTGGCTTACATGAAACATTGATACTGTTTATTGTTAATGATTTATGAAAGAACTTTTATTCATGATGGTTTCTGATTTGTCTCTATTAAAATGGTTGTGGTTAAGTGTTATTACTCACTGATCTAGCGTCTCACTCCTCGCTATTATTTTTCAGAGAACACAGGTGACGATGAAGATTTCGTTGGCTAGAGGATTCGAGTAGTATATTCCTGGTGAGCCCCGCATTGTTCGCGTGGGAAAGAGTTTATTTATTTGTTATGTATCTTGCAAACTCTTAGAGTCTCTCCATAGTCATGTCTTTAGATTTTTTAGTATTCTTTCATTATTGTGTATTTGTGGAATATTTGATTTTCTCTCATCCTTGGAGATGGTTTTCGTATTGTTAGTTGGTGGTATAGGTGAATTATTAATGATCTATGGTGAATTGTGTTGGTATTGTGTGGTGGTTGTGTTGTTGGGTTGTTTGTTGTTGAAATTGAGACAGGAAATTTTCTTGTTAGGCCCCAAAACAGGGGAAACTCTGTCCATTTTTTTGTAGAATTCTGATGAGGTTTGCTTTGGAGTCCTAACCTGCTTAGCATCGGTCATGATCCTATTTTGGGTCGTGACAGTCATATAGTCTCATCCGTAGCCAAACCAGTATGATGCCCAAACCATTCTGACTTGACTATAACTTGGACCCTACAAGTCATAAGGTCACGTGACGAGTCGTATGGTGTGAATCATACGATCACTAGAGAATTACTTTTGGAGTGAAAAAGAATTACTTTCATTTTACATTATTTAGTATTATTAAATTTTGGAGTTGAATTATATTTTTTTTAAAAAAAATTCAAACATGTTTACCGATATATAAAAAATACTTTTTTATTTAATAATTGAATTGTACTAAGTTGGAAAGGAAACATCAAGATACTTTAATTACTTGTCCATGATAAATTTGTTAGAAAAAATGAAAATTTAAAGTAAGATTAATAACTACAAAATAGAAAGACAATAAACCCTTGGATCAATTTTGAATTTGATTGTATAAATAATTTTTATATCATTTTTCATGACTCGTCACTTTTGTAGCATTTAATAAGCCCATATAATTGTTCAAATTTACCAAAATGGATGAAAATTGCAGGGTGACTAAAATTTAAATTAGGGATAAAACTGATAAAAAGAATTTGATGTGAGGGCTATCAAAATCTCACATTCTCTATTAAAATTTTCACACATATGTGTGTGTGTGTATATATATATATATATATATATATATGAAAAGTGATAATTAAAGGATTTGGAGGGTAATTTTGTCATTTTAAGACTTTATCCCAAGGTAAATTTTGGTGGAATTATTTATACCAATCCTTGGGTGGGATAACTTATCCCGGTACTATTTGTTAATCCCGGGATAAGTTATCCCGAATTTGGTAACCAAACATAGCACCAAAAATTTTATTCCGGGACTATATGATTTAATACCTACACCAAACGACCCCTTATGTTTTCAAGAAGTTGATCAATTAGGGCTTTCAAGGGTGATTTCTCTCCACAGTTGTGATACT
This sequence comes from Capsicum annuum, assembly GCF_002878395.1. Taxonomy (NCBI): domain Eukaryota; kingdom Viridiplantae; phylum Streptophyta; class Magnoliopsida; order Solanales; family Solanaceae; genus Capsicum; species Capsicum annuum. Next base: position 144,033,284 of record NC_061117.1, on the reverse strand, counting down.
TTCAGGTACGTTATTCTTCCCAAAATCTTATTTCATGAAAAGCATGAGTTTTAAATAGCTTAATTGTATGAATTTGAATGTGGGTTTTGATATGGTTGGGGTTTTTGGAATGGATGATTCTTGAATTGTTTTCCCATGATTTTCATGAGTTGTTCACGCTTTGAATTGAATATTTTTGAACTAATGGGGAGCATGGGTGTGGGAATTGGAATGGGGTCGAGGTATCCCCCAAATTGATGTTTTTGGACTTGAAATTGGTCTTGGATAATTATGTTCCCTTAGCCCACTTGTGAAATCAATTTTGAAATATGATTTATCATGGTTTGACTCATTCACTTATACTATTGCATTGCATAATTGGGTAACCAAAGAATATGAATTTTGAGGCCTTAATGGGTATGTTTTGGGCTTGATAAAACTAAAGGAGGTCGAGGCATTCCTCCAATTTAATTTAATGAACAAATAGGGTCGAGGCATTCCCACAAGTTAATGTGATTGTTATGGCATAGAAATAAGCTTGCAAGTGTAAGGGTATGACGATACCCATGGTGTGCCTTAACATTTAATCCTTTGGTTAATGAATGGGTTATGTGAAACTTGTTTTAATTGGGCTTCATGGGGGTTATGTAGCTAAGTCGTGCAGGTGTGGGTCTTGGATGACTTATACTGAAAACTCATATTTGCCGACGTGAGGTTTGGTCTTTATGACCGTGTGCATGGTTCAAACTATTAATATATATTTGTATCTTGAATTGACGTGGGCATTCGCTAGTCTTCCTTAATACCTCCGGTACGTGTGGCTAACACACGTTGGGGCCCTTTCAGCAAGGGAAGCTGAACCAATATAGCATGTGGCTGCTTGTTTATGACGGTTGAGCTACATAGTCCAGAATAAAGTTTTACTTCATGCTAATCCTTGTTCCCTAACTTATACATATATATGATGATTTGTTCATGATTTTGAATGGGATTTGACTTGGCATTATTTTATCTTTTATCCCTAAGTTACATGTTAATTCTCAACCCGCTAACCATCTCCAAGCATTGTATCCCCATAGATGTAGGGTTCGAAGGTAATTTTATTTTTCCTGCACAGCGTTAAGTGTATCGGCTCAATTCATCAGTCATTTGCGGAGAAATGGTAAGCCTCCATTCTCTGAAAGACTTGAATCGTTTCATCGATTTCCTTCCATGACTTAGAATTGAAGACTCCACATTAACATTATCATTATCATTGTCATTGTCATTCTCATTGTCATTGTCAGGATTAGGGGCATGTCTTGACGTTAGTCGTTTTCGAATAGCAGAGGCTTTGTGGATATTTTATGGATTGGATATTGATGTCGACACTCTTAAGTATCTTTGAGTTTATTACTCTTCTATCTTTTTATATGTTCGAAATTCAGTCGCTGCTAGGTGTGTTAGGTTCTGTTTGGCTAGGCAATGGGAGTGGTCTCCGGTCCTCGGTGGACTTGAGATACCCATCAGGGCTAGGCCCTAGTTCGGGTCATGACAAAGTTGGTATCGGAGCCTAGGTTTGGTGTCATTGAGTGTCCACAAAGTCCTGTCAAATAGTCTCTTTTATGGGTGTGTAGCGTGTCACACTTATAAGAAAGAGGCTATGAGGCATTTAGGAATGTTTTCCTTTTCTTGTGATCTACTTTCGGGTTGTAGAGTCTAGGTGTTGAAATCTCCTCTAATTCCCGTTCGGTTGCTTTCCAGAACATGTCTCCCAAAAGATCTGATGTTCGTGGAAACTCCTGTGTCCCACTTGAGGACAATGCGGGCGAGACTCGTCCTACTTATGAAGTTCCGACCAAATTTAGGGCTCCAGCTTCGGATTGTACTACCACGTAGAGTTCTACTAGTCCCTACAGTCCTCCTCAGGTTGATGATGATCATACACCATCGCCCCAAGGAGACATTTCAAATGCTGAGTTCTGTCGATCTATTAATTAGTTGACCCAGTTAGTGATATCTCAGTCATGACAGTTGGGTCCTGCTGGTGCTGTTGTGAGTTCTTCTGAGGTCACTCTAGTCGGGCAGTTTATAAGGCTCAATCCTCCGACCTTTACTGGCTCTAAGGTTGAGGAAGATCCTCAAGGATTCATAGATGACATGGAGAAGATTTTTGGAGTTATGTATGCTTCTGACTCTGAGGGTTTGGAATTTTCTGCATATCAGCTGAAGGATGTGGCATATCAGTGGTATGAGGAATGGGACCAGTCTAGGGGTGATGATGCGGAGTTGGCACTATGGGATGAGTTTTCGGGTGCCTTCCTAGATCATTTTTTTTCCTCAAGAGTTAAGGAAGGCGAAGGCTGAGGAGTTCGTGAATTTGAAGCAAGGCAAGATGAATGTAAAGGAGTATGCCTTGAGGTTTCATCAGCTCTCCAATTATGCTCCTGATCTAGTGTCTAACATGAGGGCCAAGATGAGGAAGTGTGCTTCGTGCTTGTCTTGAGACTTGGTGTTGGAGTGTAAGGTCACTTTGTTGAATAATAATTGGATATCTCTAGGCTTATGGTATATATGCAACAGGTCGAAGATAAAAAGAAAAAACAAGCTAAAGTGGGGAGAGAAAAAGTAAGAGGTCCTGGTATTCTGAGCAGAGTAGAGGCCAGCAGTATATTAGTAGAGATGGCAGGCAGTGGTCTAAGAAGAAGTGGGGAATTTCTAGTTCATAATCTACAGCTAGTGCCCTATATCCCAGGCCATCCTGCAATCGTCACATTCAGAGCAATAGTGGGTTTAAGCCACAAGGTGCCCAATCTCAAGCTAGTGGGGCCCAATCAGCTCCATCACATCCTCCTTGTAATTTTTGTGGATAGTTGCACCGTGGTTTTTATGATGGGGGAGAAATATGTGTTTCAGATACAGCCAGCCAAGCCATATTCAGAGGAGTTGTCCCTCTAGCGATTTTGCTACTAGGGCTAATAAGGTCCCGATTACTGCTTCTTCAGCTCCTGCACCAAAGGGTGCTACTTCTGGTTCTAGCACTGGTCGAAATTGTCTAAATTCTCTTGCCATCCATCAGGATTCTGAGGCGTCTCGATGTTGTTATGAGTACGTTAAAACTTTTCTCTTGTGATATGTATTATCTGCTAGATCCTGGGTCCACCCTTTCTTATGTGGTCCCCCCGTGTGGCTATTCATTTTAGTTTTGGTCCTAAGTGTATTCCAGATTCTTTTTCTGTGTCTACCCAGATGGGTGACTCTATTGCGGCTAGAAGAGTCTATAGGGTTAAAAGATCTTCTAGATAAGGGTTTTATCTGCCCTAGTATTTCTCCATGGGGTGCTCCGGTACTCTTTGTGCGGAAAAAGAATGGTTCCCTTTGGATGTGTACAGATTACAGCTAATTGAATAAGGTGACTATGAAGAATAAGTACCCTCTTCCAAGGATTGATGATCAGTTTGACGAGCTTCAAGGAGCTAAGTACTTTTCTAAGATTAATTTTCAATCAGATTACCATCAATTGAAGATTAGGGAGATGGATATCCCTAAGACTGCTTTCATACTAGGTATGGCCATTATGAGTTCCTGGTCATGTCTTTTGGTTTGACTAATGCCCCGACGGTGTTTATGAATCTTATGAATCGGGTTTTTTATTCATCATTATGTTTATTGGTTACATCCTGATTTATTCTAAGAGCGAGGCGGGTTATCCCGATCACCTTTGTATAGTATTGCAAACCCTTAAGGCTCAGGGTTTTATGTTAAATTCTCGAAATGTGAGTTCTAATGGAATGATGTTACTTTTCTGGGTCATGTTGTTTCTAGTGAGGGAATCATGGTCGATCCATAGAAAGTTGTGGTGGTTAAGAAGTAGCCTAGACCCACGACTCCAATCGATATTTGAAGCTTCTTGGGTTTGGTCGGATATTATAGGAGGTTTGTGGAGAACTTATCTTCAATTTTTGCCCCATTGACTAAGTAGACTTAGAAAAAGGTAAAGTTCCTGTGTCCGATGCTAGCGAGGGTATCTTTGAGAAGTTGAAGGATAAGTTAACTTCAGCTCTGGTTTTGACCCTACCCGAGGGTACTGATGGCTTTGTTGTTTATTGAGACGCGTCCCGCGTGGGGTTGGGTTGTGTGTTGATACAGCATGACAAGGTGCTTGCATTTGCTTCTAGGCAGTTGAAGGTGCATGAGAAGAATTATCCGACTCATGATTTGGAGTTATTGGTCGTGACTTTGCTTTAAGGATTTGGCACCATTATTTATATAGGGTTCATGTTGACATCTTCTCAGACCATAAGAGTTTGCAGTATGTGTTCACCCAGAAGGAGTTGAATCTCAAGCAAAGGAGATGGCTTGAGTTGTTCACGATATGAGTCTTCATTATCATCCAGGTAAAGCTAACGTGATTGTTGATGCTTTTAGCAGGTTGTCCATGGAAAGCTTATCTCTTGTTGGTGAGAAGAAGCGAGGTTTGGTGAAGGATATTCACCATTTGGCTAATCTTGGAGTTCGTCTCTTGGACTTTGAGGATGGTGGTGTGATTGTGCAAGAGGTGGTGAAGTCATCTCTGGGTGTTGAGGTGAAAGAGAAGCAGGTCTTGGATCTTATCTTGATGCAGATCAAGGGCGATGTGGGTCACTAGAAGGTGATGGCTTTTGAGATTAGTGGTGATGGTATCTTGAGGTACCAAGGCAGATTATATGTTCCCAATGTTGATGGGGAACAAGAGAGGATCTTGATAGAGGCTCATGAATCAAGGTACACTATTCATCCTGGTTCTATGAAAATGTATCATGACTTGAAAGAGATTTATTGGTGGAACATAAAGAGATTTTATGGTCTGCATGGTTTGTCAGCAAGTGAAGGTGGAGCACTTGAGGCTTGGTGGTTTGTCTCAAGAATGGGAAGTGATTAATATGAATTTCGTTATCGGTCTTTCGCGGTCTCGCCATCAGTTTGATTCGATTTGGATCATTGTGGATAGGATGACCAAGTCTACTCATTTCCTACAGTAAAGACTAGTTATTCGACAAAAGATTATGCCAAGCTCTTACTTCAGAAAATCATAAAGTTGCATGGTGCTTCGATTTCCATCATATCTGACCGAGGTACTCTATTCTCATGCACTTTTGGTGTTCCTTTCAGAGAGGTTTGGGAACTAAGGTGAACCTTAGCACCACTTTTAATCCTCAAACGGATAGTCAGGCGGAAAGAACGATACAGACTTTGGAGGATATGGTAAGGTCTTGTGTGATCGATTTTGGTGGTAATTGGGTTGACCATTTGCCTTTCATAGAGTTTGCATATAATAATAGCTATCATTCCAACATCCAGATGGCTCCGTTCGAGGCCTTCTATGGTAAGAAGTGTAGGTCTCCTATTGGGTGATTTGAAGTTGGTGAGAATAGGTTGTATGGTCCCAACTTGGTCCACCAAGCTATGAAAAAGGTAAAGGTGATTCGGGATAGGCTTAAGGCCGCCTAAAGTCGCCAAAAGTCTTATGCGGATGTGAGATGCAGGGAATTGGAGTTTAATGTGAAGAATTTGGTGTTCTTGAAAGTATCTCCCTTAAAGGGAGTGATGCAGTTTGGAAAAAAGGAGAAACTCAGTCCCCAGTATGTTGGTCCATATCGTGTTTTGAGGCGAGTAGGCAATGTGACTTATCAGTAGGATTTGCCTTCGAGCTTAGGTTTCATTCATCGGGTCTTGTTTCAGTGCTGAAAAAGTGTGTGGGTGATCCTTCTTTGGTAGTTCTATTAGAGAGTTTTGGTGTTTCGGATTGCTTGTCTTATGAGGAAGTCCAGGTGGAAATTTTAGATAGGCAAGTATGTTGTTTGAGAACGAAAGACATGGCTTCGATAAAGGTTCTTTGAAGGAACCAACATTGTGAAAAAGCTACTTGGGAAGCAGAAAAAGACATGGAGTCCAAATATCTGTTCTTGTTTCCCGCTTCGGATAATCGTGCTTGAGGTATGTGTATTTCTTAACATCTTTGTTTTCTGACTTTGATAAAGGAAATTGTGATTTCCTTGATATCTTTGTTCTGTCTTTGCTAAAGGTAAGTATGGGTGTGCTCTGTGTTACTCGAGCTAATGAAAGCCTTATCTCATCATTTGGGGACGAATGATCCTAAGGAAGAGAGAATGTAACACCCCGAATTTGGTCTCTAAAAATTTCTAAGTTTTTAAACTCACTGCCCAAACTACGACTCTCCCGACGAGTCGTAGGGTGTCATTAAAAGTCTTAAGGACCCATTTGTACTCAGACCAGAGTGCTAGCCTAATATTTCTATTATGACAACGACTAGGGGTTACGAGTTGTAAAGACTCAAAACGAGTCGCATGTTCCCATCCATAGCTAAACCAGTTGATGCACAAAATAGTCTGACTTGACTATGACTTGGACCCTACGAGTCGTAGGGTCACGTTACGAGCCGTATGGTGTGAAGCATAAGGTCACCAGAGAAGGTCCTTCAGTTACTGGCTTGACTACGACTCGTGGAGATGAGTCGTAATGTGTCCTTACGAGTCATACAGTGACCTGTAGTCACTGGCGACACTTTTTCAGTGTTTAGGGCACCCTCTTCCCCAATAGTATCCCACGACTTAAAACTCCTTTAAGGCATCATTCTCACTCTAAAATAAATCAAAATAACTTCTCAACCTCTCTCAAATCCCTAAGGTGAAGAACACTTAGAGTTTCCAAGAAGTTGATCAGTTAGGGCTCTCAAGGGTGATTTCTCTCCACAGTTGTGATACTTTCAAACATATTACTCTTCCCCAAATCTTATTTCATAAAATAATTGTATGAATTTGAATGTGGGTTTTGATATGGTTAGGGTTTTTGAAATAGATGATTCTTTAATAGTTTTCCCATGATTTTCATGAGTTGATCATGCTTTGAATTAAATGTTTTGAACTAATAGTGTATGAATTTGGGAATTGGAATGGGGGTCGAGGTAATCCCCCAAACAGATGTTTTTGAACTTGAAATTAACCTTGGATAATTAAGTTCCCTGAACCCACTTGTGAAATTGGTCTTGAAATACAATTTGTCACGGTTTGACTCACTCACTTATACAACATTGTATTATTGGCTAAACAATGAATATGGATTTTGAGGCCTTAATGGCTATGTTTTAGACTTGATAAAACTAAAGGAGTTGAGGCATTCCTCCAAATTGATTTAACGAACAAAGGGGGTCAAGGCATTCCCCCAAGTTAATATGATTGTTATGGCATAGAAATAGGCTTGCAAGTGTAAGGGTATGACGATTCCCATGGTGTGCCTTAACGATTAATCCTTTGGTTAATGAATGGGTTATGTGGAACTTATTTTAAATTGGGCTTAATGGGGGTTATGTAGCTAAGCCGTGAAGGTGTGGGTCTTGGATGACTTATACTGGAAACTCATGCAGGCCGATGTGAGGTTTGGTCTTGATGACTGTATGCATGGTTCACACTATTGATATATATTTGTATCTTAGATTAATGTGGGGTCGGGACATTCCCTACTCTTCCTTGATACCTCCGATTCGTGCGGCTAACACACTGTGGCCCTTTCAGTAGGAGGAGTTGAACCCAATAGCCTGTGGGTGCCTGTTTATGATAGTTGAGCTACATAGTTCAAAATAAAGTTTTATTTCATGCTAAGCCTTGCTCTCTACCCCGACATAATACTTATACATGTATATAGTAATGAGTGAATGATTTTGAATTGAATTTGACTTGGCATTATTTTATTCTGTATCCTTTAGTTATATGCTAGTGCTCAACCCACTAACCATCTCCGAACACTGCATCCCTACGTAATGCAGGTTTTGAAGGCAATTCTATTTTTCCTGCGCAGTGTTAGGTAGATCGGCTCGGTTCATCGATTGTTTACGATGAAGTAGTGAACTTCCATTCTCCGAAAGACTTGATCATTTCATCGATTTCCTTCTATGACTTAGAATTGAAGACTTCACATTGACATTATCATTGTCATTGTCAGAGTCGGAGGCATGTCTCGACGTTGGTTGTTTTCGGATTAGTAGAGGCTTTGTGGACATTGTTGTGGATTGGATATTGATGTTGACACTCTTTAAGTATCTTTAAGTTTATTACTTTTCTATCTTGTTATATGTTCGAAATTCAACCGTTGCTAGGTGTTATGTTCTGTTTGGCTAGGCAACGGGGGTTGTCTTCGGTCCTCGGTGGACTTGAGATACCCGTCACGATTAGGTCCTGGTTCGGATCGTGACACATATCGACTTTCCGACGATGTTTACAACTTTTCCGATCACTTTTTCAGTTTGTTACTTTTGAAGTGAGATCTTCCAGAGCAGTCCTAGCAGTTTTCTTCCAAATATCTTCACTAAATCCCTCACTGATCCTCGTATTAATTACATCTATAACAAACTTGATACATATGCATTATATGCACCAACTTGAGGGGTGTTAGAATATAAGCGGAAATAGGAATAACATATTGAATCCTACTTAGAAAAGCATTGTAATGTAGTATCCTATTTGAAACAGGATTGGATTGTAGTATCTAAATAGGATCTCAGTGTAATCATGTAGATACAACAATTCAATAATATTCTCCTATATTTCCTCACATGTTTTAGGAAGGGGGAAGCCATGTTGGCTTGAACTTCACTTTAGTTATACTATTTCTCATTGCAGCTAGCTCTTATTTTGTAATGAAATGATGTACGCAACAGTTTTGATCTCTAATTTCTGCATAAAAAAAGCCAATACTACTGCCCTATTGGTATATTAGTTTCAAAAAAAAAAAAAAAAGACATGCTAAGACACCAAGTTTATCGTCTCTAACAACCTGGACAAATGGTCTCAATTTATCTGGCAGCTATGGGACGTTTGTATCTATCAATAGCAGCCTGAACTAACCGTATGCTTATATTAGCGCCTGATTCTGGTTTAAAATATCCAATCCAGAAGAAGGTAATACTGTAATAGCCCATGCACAACATCTAAAGCAGCATAATCCCAGTAATTATTGCTTTGCTTCAAGAAGAATAGCAGAATACGGTGCAACATTATAAGTTTCACTGATCCCAGCCACTCCTTCAGTAATAAAATCATCAGGGGATTTCAGATTAGTGTCCACCTGCAGTTGAAATTAATCAGTTTGTACGAAATTTGAGGTGACTTTTTCAGCTTGAGTACGCCTTGAGACGGTGAATATCAAGACAATAACAAAACAAATAGCTACACTGAACAGACATGCAAATTAACCTTTCCTTCTCATTAAATATTGGAACTAACAAGAGACCGCACAAAATAAAGTAAGATTAAAGTAAGATTGTGTGGAGATAGGTGAAAATTCCGTATATTTGGTAGAATGGAACTCTATGAAGCAAGGATATAACATAATAGACCTATTAGTTTCCTATTCGTTCAAGGTTAAATACCCATGAGATGCAGTATACGCTGCTGCTTATGTTCTTTATCATGATTTGTATCTTCTGATGAGAAATATCCTGTTTATCAAAATATACATATTCTTAAAAGGACATGGTCATGTCAATATATGTTTTCAAATAGTAACATGATAATCATTGTACATTTAATAAGAACCTGAAAATTTAGGGAGAAGAAAGAATAAGATGGTTAGTCTATTTATTTCTTTTATGTGGCGTATACTCCACCCCCTTACTGCCACACTTCTTTGGGAACAGTGTGAACGAGTAAACCCTTTATTCATTATAGTTATGATAGCTTCTTGCTGTATTCTTCTGATAACAAAAGAAGATGGTTAGTATATTTATTTAGTATTGTAGGGTGTGGTACGCCAATGCCCCCTATGCCCATACTACTTTGGAACACTTTGTGAATGGAATAAGCCCTCTTATATTTATTATGTTACAATCACTACTTGCTGTATTCTTCTGATGAGAAAACTAGCATAAGCAAAACTACAATTTAATATCCAAATAGTAGCATTGCCCCTGCTTTTCTAAATCTTCATATTATTCAAAAACAATGTAATACAGTATCCCGTATTAGCATAACCCTAGTAGCCATATTAACATCATACAGGTACCAGAACCATGCTACAATCATGACTGCTTAATTTTCACATGCTAGGTATGCTATCTATATATTGCTTGTGTTCTTCTATATGGCACCATTTTCGGATGTTTCTTTAACAGACTTCAATGAAATTGCAAGTCTGAAATATTTTACTATAACCAATTTATAAATTAGAGTATAGTTGCTTTACTTTGAACTTTTTACTGGTAGAATAAGAGTAGGAACAGGAATAATATATAGAATCCTACTTGGAAAAGAATTGAAATGTAGTGTCTATAAATAGGGTCTAAGTATAAATAAGGTAAATACATAATTCAATAATATTTATATTTCTCACATGGTATCAGAGCCCCTACAATCTTGATAGAGAATTTTTTTAAAAAAAAAAGCTTCCGTAGTTGGCGAAAGGTTATAACTCAAATTGCCGCCCGTCTGGTTAATGATTATGTTAGAAAAAGTTGGGCCAATAATATATGCATGAAAAAAGAATCATGCTAAGGACTCATTTGAGAAGCATTTGTGCAGTCACTATGCTTCTTTCAAGTGGCTTCTCATATTTGATTTGTATAGCACCATGCATCTTTTTGGTAACTACATTTGCATAGCTCCGTGGACCTTTCCGGTAACTATTTTTCCTAAATCTAATTTGCGTAGCACCATGCATCTTTTTGGACTACATTCTCATATCTAAGTTACGTAGCACCGGGCGTCTTTCCGGCAACTCCTCAGAGTTGAATTGTGTAGTTTCATGTGTCTTTCGATGACTCCTCAGATTTGATTTATAAAGTTTCACTTTTTGTTAGTGTTGTGCTAAAACCAACACCACCATGAGGTTCAGTGTCTTGAACCTCTGCAACCAAACCGCAACAATCGTCGATGTGAATAGACCTCCCATGCGCCTCCACGCGCCGCCTAGGATATTATCAACTTCGGCGTGTGCGGCTATTGTAACACCCCGAAAATCAAGCTAAGATTAGAACAATGCTTCAAGTACATGTAGAACCAAACTTAATGTTTTGGTAGTATGAGAAGTGATTTAGAAATGTATTAAGATCACAAGGAACTCCTACCTCATAGCCAAGTTGAAACTTTTCTTATCGATTGATTTCTTGTGTAGAATCTTTCTATAGTCAACTTCAAATGAGCATAACTCTTAAATTATGAGGAGTTTTTGAGCTCAAGACCCACCAATTGAAAGGTCTTTGAGTCTTATTTTTAACGCATCCGATTACTCGTTAATCGGATTTCGAAGCTAAGAGTTATGACCATTTTAATGAAGCACTTTCCAACAACGAGATACTACGAACAAACCTACAACCATAGGTTGATAGAACAATTGTATCATGCCTTCTTCTGCATGAAATAGCCCCAAAAACCTACAAGATAGCAAATATATCTCCTAACCACGACTAGAACCTACAGTCGTTGACAAGATCATGGTTCACAAGGTTGTTTTAGCTTAGAAATTCAATGACAAATCAAGGAACGATCGTGGGATCTTTTCACGAGTCATCTCTTGGCTCGTCTAATGAAGTCCAAAGGAGCCTCAAGATCAACCAGCAATCCACGAGCACCACCCACGATCGTAGGTAGATCCCACGACATGGGATGTGTCGTCCTTCGCATTGCTCCACTTTTTCAATTACGTCTTATGAAGGGCATTCCAACCTTCTCCCAATATCTACACCCCTAAACTATGTCATTTAAGCGATCCTAAAGTTAAATAATAAGCCTAAAATACCCCAAATCCCTCATTAGTTAGCAATTCAGTCAAACACTTAACAAATTATAGAGGAGGTGATTTTCTCTTCTTCAAAGCAAAAGCTAGGGTTCCTCAATTTTCAAGCTTCGAGTCCTAGTTTTTTACTTTCAGATATGTGGGATTTCATCATTGGATTTTCTTCCACTCATTGAGTCCCAAAATAAATTCAATCCCTCAGTAAATTCATTCTCCAAAGTGTAGGGTTTCTTTGATAAGTATTATGTTTCAGTTTCCTACCTTAAGTTAAGCCATGAATACATGTTTTCCATGAATTCTTGATTTTGTGGTTGAGATATGAATTTCCATATCATGTTCAAATTATAGAATTGCCATGACTAGTATTCTTCAAAGATGGCGGTTATGAACACCCGATAACTTAGGATATCGTGCATTGTCAGTTGAATCAGTCCTTCATTTTTCATGATTTAGAATATTTTCAGATAATTCAGTTACAGAACACAGTCTTATTAAGCATTTCAGTATATCAATTTACTTTCAGTTAGGCGTAGCACTTAGCACTGAAGGACACGGGTTCAGACAACCCAATTCCCAAACTATGTGCCACCATAGGTTAAAGGGGTCCTCGCTAGTTGAGAGTGTCTCCCTTGCCCAAATGGGCTCATGAGTGAATTCACATCAGTCATGGTTCTTACTCTTGGCAAGGTATAGGATACCCACCCAACTTCGATTACAAGTTGATTTTCGTGTAGCACCATGGTCTATGTCGATTACAGTAACTCCCAGAGTTCAAATTCAGAAATTGCATGACTTTGTTACATGTCTATTACTTGGTCATTGCATCAGTTTACAGATTACAGTCCCATGTTCAGTTTATCATGTCATCTTGCGCATATTCCGTTCACGTAATGTAATGTATATTTACTCTGTGGGTGTCTTGTTTCTTTTATTATCTAATGGTGTGTTACCTCATTTTACCGTTTATTTTTATATTTTTGCTTGCTATACTGTTATTTGTCCAAAGTCGGGGTTTATCGAAAACAACCCCTCGATTTCATATGAGGTAGTGGTATTAACTGCGTACACTTTACCCTCCTCAGACCCCACATGGGTATGTTGCTGTTTTTGTAGTGTGACATATATCTCACATGCCCAGTACATTCAAAGTACTGATCGCATACTTTCTTTTGCGCTATATTGTTTTATAATATAGACTAAGACGTTCAGCATCTAGCTCATTGTTAGGTCAGTCTCCCATCATCTAAGCAGCAGAGCTTGGTGAGTCCTCATATTTCGAGGACAAGACTTACATTTACTTTTCTTATTCAGTCATTCAGTTTTCAGACAGTTAGATATAGCTAGGGGCTTGTCCCGCAACTTATGTCAGTAGAGGCTTTCAGAAAGATAGACTAGTGATTTCAGCTTATAACTTCGTTAAATGTTATCCGTATTAACTCAATATTGGTTTTCATTTGACTATTACTATATTATTCAGATTTTTTGCTTCCGCTCAGTATTTATCAGTTTTATATGAAATTGTTTGTGTCATGCCACGCCATGGGTTAGCTTGAGGTTGTTTTTTTTTTTACCAGTTGTAACTGTAGTTGTAGCACAATCATATTAATAAAAATCATATCAACAGTCTACTAGCTCTAAGATTAAACAAGCTGGTTCAATCTTAACTATGAATACTTTTTTCACATTTACTATGATTTGTTTGATTTAGTCCCTTCTTGCTTCAATACCTTGATAACATTGTACTGATACAATAAATTACCATCATCATATCATATTCATCCAATCAACAGATATGTAGCTCCATCATCCATTAATATGAAGATTGACGCACCGCACAAGCAACCACTTGTGCCCATTGCCGCAACCTTGTCTTCAGGATTATCTCCTGGATCAACAATGGTGTGAGGACTATCAGGAGGAGAGGCTGACTCGAAATCGGAGATGACCAACGATGAGGACGAAGTCTTCGAAAGCGTATCTGTGTATTGTTTATTAACGGCGTAAAACAGACCATATACCAGAAAAGTATCGGACAATCGTTGATCCATTTTCGGCGAATCAAATCCAAACCCTAATTCAATACATGCCTTACGCTCATCAAGGTCCTCATCGGTAACGCTTCGAAAGCTCATCTTGGGGTTGCTTGTAACTCTGAGCACCGTGTTACGACTAGAAGGTAGTCTCAAATTGTGACAAACTTTGTAACAAAACATTAGGTTTAAAGTATCCTAAAGTGTCGAAAAGCCACGTTAAGTAGAGTCTTGTTCATGGGTGTGAAGTATTGAAAAGTTTTTATTCATGTTCATATTGTGTGATGGAGTGTGAACTCTATTAAACCCTCCTTCTAACTCATGCTCTACGAATTTACAGAAATTGCCTCCCAGACGAGCAAACGGAAAGAGAAATAGAAATGGGAATGATATCAGAAACGGGAACCGTCAAGCACCACCAGCTCCAGCAGACCCTTTGAACGAACAAGTCTATCATGTTGAGTTTTAGGGCATTTTTCACTAAGGGTGTGCAAAAATCGAACCGACCGATAAACCAAACCGATAAAAATGTTATTGGTATTGGGTTATTGGGTTAACGGTTTTCTATTGGTTTTATAAAAAAATTTATTGGGTAAACAGTTCGGTTTAGGTTTTAGCTTATTGGGTTATTGGTTAAACCGATAACCCAATAAGGATACACTAAGTTATTGTTCTATCCCTATTAATGTTATATATATAAATCTCTCTCTCTCTATATATCTCTATCTATATATATATATGGAGAGAGAGAGAGATGTGTATGTATATATATTATATCCACTACTTATTCACAATTCAGTGGTTCACAAAGTATAAACCTATTCAGGGCAACAAAGGCACAATATAAAGCTCGACTATTGTCATATTGAAAAACTTGAAGCATTTATATCTTCCAACAATTAGGATTTAATTTTTTTCCTAACTGTTCAAGTTTGAAGATTCTTGTAAACTAAAATGCATTGCGTAGGATTTTGGCGGTAACTAAGATTTCGTTTTTTTATGTTGTTACTATTTCTATTTTATAAGTATTTTCTTATTGGTTAAACCAAAAACCGAATCGTTAAGGGCCAAAAACCGATATTGGTTGGTTATTGGTTTTACATATTTTAAAACCAAAAATCGATAAACCAAACCAATAACACATAAAACTGAACCGAACCGATCGATGCACACCCCTATTTTTCACGATGCTAGCTCATGCCATGACCCCTCAGGCTAATCTGCAGGCAATAGCACCAATCAATCTAACAGTTAGTATGACAGTGGCTAGAGTTCGAGATTTCACTCGGATGAATCCTCCTAAGTTCCATGGTTCTAAGTCTGAGGAGGATCTACAGGAGTTTCTTGATGATATTTAAAAGGTTACTAAGATCATGGATGTCACTCTACTTAAGAGTGCTGATATAGTTGTGTATCGGTTGAAAGGAGTGGCTCACATTTGGTGTGAATAGTGGAAGGAAGATAGAGGTGCAGATGCAGATCCAGTAGAATGGGATGAATTTGCTGTAGCTATTCTTAACAGGTTCTTCCGACTTGAGTTAAGGAAGGCAAGGTTCAGGAGTTCATAAATAAATAAAAAAAGGCGACATGAGTGTAAAGGAATATTCGCTCAAGTTTACTCAACTTTCTAAGTATGATCTGACAATGGTTGTTGATTCTGAAGCCCACATGGGCTGGGCAATTTTGTGTAAGGTGTTTTCGAGAATGTGGTAAAAGAGTGTCAAATTGCGATGCTGGTCAAGGAGATGGATATCTCCAGGTTAATGGTTCATGTTCAACAAATTGACGAAGAGAAGATAAAGAAAAAGGAAAAGGGGAATATGAATAAGAGAGCAAGAACAGGAAACTTCGATTATTTGAAACAGAAATCAAGCGTGGAAATCGCTCTCAGTTTCAGTAGAGATCTTCAGCCCCGGCGCCATTATCTACCAGTGTTCCGTCTCCCAAGCCCAAGCAAGATCAGAAAGGTAGAGTTCTAGGCTCTAAGTCTCATTATAGTGCTTCCAGCGATCGTACTTTCCCGACGTGTAAGAAGTGTGGGAAAAACCATCCCGAGAAATGTTTGATAGTTAAGGATGGGTCTTTTGGCTTTGGAAAGGCAGGTCAAAAACTTCGAGATTGTCCATCAACCAAGAGAGGTAATATTAATGGACGCACTCAGGCTACCTCTTTAATAGCTCTAGCAGGTCGCCCGAAACAGCAGCGTACCTCATCTAGTACAGCTGGCGGACGTCTAAACTGGTCGCATGCCTTTCGGACTCGACAGGATCAAAAGGGTTCTCCTCATATAGTCACTGGTACATTGCAGGTCTTTCATATTAATGCTTATGCATTATTAGATTTTGGAGCCATACATTCTTTCGTGACTCCCTATATTGTGTAGACTTCGGTGCTAGTTCTGAAATGCTCCCAAAACCTTTCTAAGCCTCTACTCCAATTAGTGATTCAATCGTAGCTAGACGGGTATACAGAAATTTTCGTACAAAGTCACCTCAGTTGATCTGGTAGAGTTGAACATGATAGATTCTAACGTCATTCTTAGCATGGATTGACTACATGCTTGTTATACCTAAGTTGATGGTAGAAACAGTGTAGTTCAGTTTCACTTTCCAAATGAGCCATGTGAGAAATATAGGTGAAGACTATTATTGAATTATTGTTATTACACTAAGACCATATTTATAGACACTACATTCTAATCCTTTACCAAATAGGACACTACATTACAATTCTTTTCCAAGTATGATATTTGTATTCTTACTCATATTCTAACACTCTCCTTCAAGCTGGTGCATACTAGACATATGCATCAAGCTTGTTATGGATGTAATCAATACGAGGATCAGTGAGGTATTTTGTGAAGATATCTGTAAGAAAACTAGTAAGGTTTGCTTTGGATACTTGGGAAACCTCAGTTGAAAAGGAACAAACTAAAAAAGTGGTCGAAAAGGTAGTAAACGTCACCGGAAAGTCGATGTAGCTAGAAAATTGCCAAAAACTAGTGTAAAATATGTGGGTCATCTCGAAAATAAGAGATAAGTAGATCTGAGATAAGAAAGTCTCGAAAAACTGGTTGAAACATGCTCACGTGCTGGATTATTAGATTTGATGGGTGAAAAATGGTCACAATTTGGGAAAAATTAAATAGGTAGGGTCAGAATGATAGCACGACCCTACCAAGAAAGAAACTATATGATCAGGGTTGGAATGATGGCATGACCATACTGGAAAATAGAAATTATATAGATAGAATTGGAATGACGACATGACCCTACTAAAAAAGAATAATAATATGGGTAGGGTCGAAATGATGGCACGACCCTACTGAAAAAGGGAAATTATATGGATAGGGTCGGAATGACGACACGACCCTCTAAAAAAAGAGAAATTATGTATAGGGTCAGAATAATTGCACGACCCTACATAAATCAGATCTGAAAAGTCACCGAAAAGACACGAAACTACGCAAATTAGATCTGAGGAGTCACCAAAAAGACATTGTGCTATGCAACTCAAATACGAGAAAGTAGTTCGAAAAGATGCATGATGCTATGTAAATTAGATATGAGAAGTAGTCATTTGAAAAATGCACGGTGCTATGAAAAATATATAAAAAAAAGTAGTCGCCGAAATAATGCACGGTGCCACACAAGGATATGAGAAAGTAGTCACCCGAAAGCAGGATGGCCCAATCTTTTGGTAACATGATTATTGGCCAGACGGGCGGCATATATGGTTTATAGCCGCCTGCTATTAGCAGAAGCTTTTTGATTCACCACCAAGATCATAGAGTCTCTGATACCATGTGAGAAATATAAGTGAAGAATATAATTGAATTGTTGTAACTACATTATTGCACTGAGATCTTATTTATAGACACTACATTCTAATCCTTTACTAAATAGGACACTACAGTACAATCTTTTTCCAAGTAGGATTATATTCAAACAAGCTAGCCATAGAGTAGAACGGTAGACCTCAGTGCCTACAGGTCAGTTTATCTCTTACCTTATGCCTAGAAAATGATTTCCAACAGGTTTATCTATTATCTTATTTGAATTAATGATTCAAAATCCGAGATACCAACTCTTCAATCAGTTCCAGTGGTTAATGAATTCTCATAAGTATTCTTCGAAGATCTGCCCGGAGTTTCTCCCGAGCGAGATATTGACTCCGAAATATATCCCCATCCAGATACCCAATCCATCTCAATCGCAACCTACAGAATAGCTCCAGTCATCAGGCCCAACATCTCTCCATCCAATGCTTTTTGTGTGCAAGAAGGACGATTCTCTCTGCATAGACTATCGTCAGTTGAACAAAGTCACAATCAAGAATAAGTATCACATTCCCAGAATTGAACACTTGTTTGATCAGCTTCAAAGTGTCAATTGCTTTACAAAGATAGGTCTTAGATCCAGCTATCATCAGCTCAGGGCCAGAGAATGTCACATTCTGAAGACAACCTTCAGAGCTGGTATGGTCACATTTCAAATTTGATGTTATGTCTTTTGAAAAAACGAATGCTCTTACAGCTTTTATGGACTTGATAAACAAGGTGTTCAAACAGTACTAGGATATATTCGTCATTGTATTTATCAATGACATCCGTGTTTATTCTAAGAGCGAGACAACACACAAACCATTTAAGGATTGTCTTGTAGACTCTCAAAGATCGCCAGTTATTCGCAAAGTTCAGCAACTACGAATTCTGATTGAAATCAGTAGCATTCCTTGATTATATCATTTTCAGTAAGGGTATTCAGGTTGATCCTCAAAAGACCAAAGCAGTTAGGAATTGGCCTAAACCCATTTCTCCATCAGATATCAGGAGTTTCTTGGGTTTAGCCAGTTACTATAGACGATTTGTGGTAAGATTTTCACCTATTGCTTTCTCCTATGTCCAGATTAACTCAAAAGAAAGTCAAATTTCAGTGTTTCAATTCTTGCGAGAAGAGTTTTCAAGAGTTGAAGACTCGACTCACCTCCGCTTTAGTTTTGACTCTACCAGAAGGTTCAAATAGGCTTGTGTATATTATGATGCTTCTAGAGTTTGTCTTGGTTGTGCATTCATGTAGCATGACAAGGTTATAGCATATGCCTCTAGACAGCTCAAGCCTCATGAAAAGAATTACCTAACTCATCATCTTGAATTGACGTAAGTTGTTTTTGCCTTAGAGATTTGAAGACATTATCTTTATGGGGTTTATGAAGATATGTTCACAGATCATAAGATTTTTTGATATGTGTTCAGCCAGAAAGATCTAAATCTTTGTCAGAGGAGATAGGACAATAATAAGAGTGCCATGTACCATCCGGGTAAAACGAATATGGTGGCTGACGTATCTGGCAGGTTGTCTATGGGAAGTGATGCTCATGTGGAGGATGAGAAGAAATAGTTAGTTCGCGAGGTTCATAGGCTTGCTAGATCGGGAGTGTGATTGGTTGATTCAGGCGAAGGTAGCATCTTGGTTCAGAATGCTTCAGAATCTTCATTGATAACAAAGGTGAAAGAAAAGAAAGATAGTGATCTTATTTTGCTTACGTTGAAAGAAGTTGTCCAAAGTCAGAAAGTTAAGGTTCTCCCAAGGGGAAAAAGTGTTCGTCGTTGTCAAGGCAACCTTTGTGTTCCAGATGTAGATGACTTGAGACAACGGATGCTAACAGAAGCTCACAATTCTCGATATTCTACCCACCCATGAGTCACTAAGATGCATCGTGATCTACGGGAAGTCAATTAGTGGAACGGCACGAAGAAATATATCGCGAAATTTGTGGCTAAGTGTCCAAATTGCCAGCATATTTAAGTTGAGCACTGGAGACCTGGTGGCATAATTCAAGACATCAGTATTTCTACTTGAAATTGGAAAGTGGTGAATATGGACTTCATTATAGGGTTGCCTCGTACTTGTCGACCGCATAATTCTATATGGGTTCTTGTAGACCGAATGACTGAGCGCATTTCCTGCCAGTTAACACTTCAAATTCAGCCAATGATTATGCTAGACTCTATCTTTGGAACGGAGTTGAGGAAATTGCATGGAGTCCCTTTGACTATTATCTCAGATAGGGGTACTTGATTTACCTCTCGATTTTGGAAAAAATTTTAGAAAGGTCTTGGTTCCTAAGTTCATCCAGTACATCTTTTCATCCACAAACAGATGGTCAGGTAGAGTGGACCATTCAGACCTTGTAGGACATGTTGAGAGCTTGCGTGATCGATTTCAAGCGTAGTTTAGAAGATCACTTCCTTTGATTGAGTTTGCCTGCAATAATAACTATCACTCTAGTATTCAGGTGGCCCCGTTCGAAGCACTTTATGGTAGGAGGTGTAGATTTTCTATTGGTTGGTTTGAGGTTGGTGAAGCTACATTAATAAGGTCTGATTCAGTTCATGAATCTATGGAGAAAGTTTAGTTGATTAAGGAAAGGCTGAAAACAACCCAGAGTTATTAGTCCTATGCTGATGTGAGGAGAAGGGAACTTGAGTTTGTTGTTAGTGATTTGGTTTACTTGAAAGTTTCACCCATGAAAGGGAAACTCGATCCCCCCTATGTGGGTCCTAATAAGATTTTGAGGTGCATTGGCAATATGGCCTATGAGTTAGACTTTCCTGCAGACATAGCATCAGTGTTTCCAGTTTTCATGTATCCTTGTTAAAAAAATGCATTGGTGATTTCGTATGGGTTGTGTCGTTGGATAGTGTGGATGCGAAAGATAGTCTCTTTTATGAAAAGATCCTAGTTGAGATTCTTAACCATCAAGTTCATAAGTTGAGAAACAAGGAAGTCGCTTCAGTAAAGGTTCTTTGGCAAAACCAACAAGTTGAGGGAGCAACTTGGGAAGCAAAGGCGGATATGATGACCAAGTACCCCATCTTTCCTCTTTGAATTCAGTTTCAGCTTGAGGTAATAATTTACCCGTAATCAATTCTTTCTGCCTCATGGCACTCAGTTACCCCATGTCATAGTATGCATTCATGAGTTTGGTTAAGGCTAAGTTTCAATGCAGACTCGGATATCATGTCGGTATTCAGCTCTTAGAAATTCAATGTCGGGATTACAGCTATTTCCCTACTTTTAAGCTTACTTAGTTTTCATTTGGGGAAGAATGACTCCAAGTGATACAAGCCAAATCGGCGTCAAGCTTTCTTAGCTTATATTTCAAGGACGATAACAAGTGATCCAAGCCACAAAGATCTTCAGGCCACAAGAAGGATCCTTTTCGAGCTACAGCTAGAGAAACACCACATATAAATGATAGCTTGGAGTCAAGGGAAGCCATTGGAAGGGTCTTTAGGGAGGCAAGAAGAGCTAGACGACATGCTTGAGTGACATGCGCCCTAACATTCCCCAGCAAATGAGAGGGCATGTCATTTGCGCCCTAACCTGCAGCAGCATGTGGCGCATCTGCGGTAGCAAATACCTCAATTTGCTGAAATAGGTCACTTTTGGGCCCATCTTTGTAATAATGGCTCATGGCTATAAATAGTAGTTTTCCTTTCGTTTTTCTTAGTTTTTGTTGAATATTGGTGGTTATCAAATTCTTGAGAGAGTGTAGCTTCGAAAAGCCTATGTTGATTCTTGTTTAGAACCGGTTGCGAAGGTGTCTCGATTCCCTCACGGTCATCGTAAGAGCATTGGTGCTTCGTAGGTGACTTAAAAAAATGGTTTAAATATATCCATTAGTTTCATAAATTTTCCTATCTTTTTGTCATTCTATCTCTCATTCGTTCTCTTGGCTTGTTCTTGTGATTTTTCCTATTAATTTTTCTTCTCATATTTTGTTCATTATCATTTGGTATCAGAGCAAGGCATAGGATCCTCCCATTTACAACACTAGTCTTGAAATTGTTACCTTAGAAATTTAAAAAAAAAAAAAAATTATCTAAAACCCTAAAAATATTTGTGTTTGTCGAGTTTTTCTTGTAGTTTCAACACTAGATTTGTCTCCTCTAGTGCTATTTGAGTCAAAATCTGAAAATTTGGGTTGGATTTGAGTGGTATTTTTACCCATTGTTGAACTTGAGTTTGAAGAAACTAGAAAGCGGGTACTTAGATCTATCGATTTTGGGTTGGAATTGAAAGATAAAAAATTATTGGAAAGCATTCCCCACATCAAAAGGACCCTAGATCTGAGATTTGGTGCGATTTGGAGACGTTTTGGCGAATCCACCATTTTTGGGTTTGGAGCTTGAAGAACTTTGCAAATGGGTTTGAAATTTTGGTGTGGATTTGAGTATTTAAAGGAACACAAATCTGAAGTTACGTTGAATTCCGGGCTCAAATGAGTTAGTTTGAAAAATTGAAGTTCTAGGTTTTCTCGAGGATCGTCAAATTTTCAAGAAGAAGAATCCTTTAAAAGGTGGTGTTAGATCCAAAAAACGGCCAAAAGAATCAAGCAAAAAGTGTTGTTACCAAAGAATATTCCAAAAAGGAAAGGTACTAGGAAAGTGAATCCAAGAGGGCCCATAAAAGGTGAAAATCGAAGATTTCAGTTGTCATGTCTGGGTCACATGCGCCCCTTCTGCATGGGCGGATGACCCATCTGCGGGGCGCAGATCACCAACACAGGTGACTTCCAGGTTCACTGTTTTGACCTGTGAAGTCCTCTACGATGGCATATGGCCACCTGCGTCCACACCTCACCAAAACAAATCTCAAGCATCCAAAATCCAATTTTGCTCAAGTTTCAATTTTTGATTCCTAATTACATTTCTTGATTCCTAAACTAATTTTTTTTTTCGGTAGTAGATTCCTAAACTAATTATCAA
This sequence comes from Capsicum annuum, assembly GCF_002878395.1. NCBI lineage: Eukaryota > Viridiplantae > Streptophyta > Magnoliopsida > Solanales > Solanaceae > Capsicum > Capsicum annuum. The sequence continues at coordinate 144,010,739 of NC_061117.1, read as the reverse complement.
TGGGTAATTGTCCTTACTTAGATTGATTAGTCTTTGAATATGTTTTCCTTCTTAGTCCATTTTCTTTGTATGCTTTTCAAGTTTTAACTTCGTAGTTAACTTCTTGTTTCAAGTTCGTTAGTTTATAATCAAGTCGTTCATCTTTCTTTAAACAAGAATCCACTCCGGCCAAGAGTAGCAATCGACACTGTGTACCATTGAAGCATAAGCAATCTTCAACACCAACCGGTTCAATTGTGAGGCATTTAACTGGGACGATACTACAAGTGTTGGTAAGGATCTTTTACTACTTGATAAGTCGTCAATTTGACAACTTACTAGCACCTTCTAAGCCTAAATTATCATGTTTTTCCATTGATTTGTTGTTAATTTAATAATTAATGCTCATTTGTGTAAGTAAAAGTTGAAATAGGAAGATGAGCAAGGAAACTTAATAAAAATAAGCTGAGGAAAAGGTGAGAAGACATGTAAGCAAGAAGAACAAAAGCTGAAATGCAGGCCCAGGAGTCCACCCTCAGGTACTGCGATCGTGGCTTGAGGGTCACGATCGCGATCCGAGGTCAATTCAAACCTTGGCGATCGCAAGGAGACCACCGCGATCGCGAGAGTCGCGAACGCGATTAAAAGATGGTGATCGCTATGGGGCGGAAAAGTTTCAAGGGCAAAATTGGAATGTGCTTAAAAGCAAGGTGGCAACTTTGTAATATTTGGCAAATGTGGAATTGGGGCTTAAATAAGAATTTATTTTAGCTTATTTTCATCCATCTTTTACCCATCATCAATTTTTCATCTTTGGGAACACTATTGTACTATGCTTGAGCTAAGAGGACATTAAAGTAATTCCGAAGCAAAGGATTAGCAATTTCCATTGAAGGTTTATTGGAATTTAAAGTTTGGATTTACATCCTGGAAATTTTGGTAAATCTTTACTTTCTATCTTTTATGAGCAGCTAGTTCTTCCTCTTGGGGTTATGCTTGGAAAGGTTGTGATAAGTGCATGGGTGTTTTTTTTTAATCTACCTAATTGGCTATTTGTTGTGGGTTTTGATATTACCTTAGGTTTGAATTGAGAATTATGGGTGAAAACCCCAACTTGGATCCCATATCATCTTTGAAAGAGGGATATGGGTGATGTGTAATAGTGAACTACAGTTTGATGATTTTGTCACGCTCATGAGGTATTTGAAAGAATCCATGAGTGAAATTTAGTGTTTTGTTGAAAGACTAGCATGAATACCTTAAATCTAGCCTTCCCACTACTCATAGCTAAATTTGGATAAATTCTTAATTACCCTTGTAATTCACACCTAGAATGGCATAACCCCAAGATCCGTTCCTAATTGATTACACTAATTATTCTTAGCCTTAAGTCAATACTTCTAGAAGCCCAAAGATTGTTATATCTTTGAAAACGTTCAAAATCCCCCTAATACTTGTATCCTCGATTTGAATTTAGCAAGTAATTTCATTTCGAACATATTCGATCACCATTCACATTGTTCCTCGTGGATTCAACCCCGACTCAAAGTTGGGTATTATATTGACAACCACCGCCTTACACTTAAATCGACGTGTGAGTTGAACGTTATCAAAAATGGCGCCATTGTCGGGGAACAATTAGGCGTATTGAGTTAGTTTGAAATTTTAGCTTACTTGCTTTGATTCAAACTTGTGAATATTTGTTTGTGATTTTCTTTTGTTTCTTGTGTTATCACTTCTAGTTTGTGTCCTAGTAGTATGCATTGTGATTTATTTAAATGAGGGGTGGTATGCTTAAGATTCACATGCTATCCTATTTCTTGAAATCCATTATAAATAAAGGATTGAGTGAAGATTGTTCTAACTATCCAACTTTTGATAACGACCTATCACTTGTGAATAAGAATGGTCAATTGGGTGAAGATAACTTTGATTTGCTTGAATGTTTGAGTAACCCAACTAGCGATTCTTTTTATGAAAATGATTTTGGTTATGATCCTTTATATGACACCCCACCTTTGCCTGATGGATATATAGATTCATGTGGTGACATGAGTCATGATCTTCTTGATATTAGTGGTGGTTTGTGTCATATTGAGGGTTCTTCTCTTGAGAATGAAGGTGTTGATTGTTTAGAAATTGCTACATCTTCTTTGTGTGCTTCCATTATTGAGGATACTCATGGTGACATAATGATGAGTATATGCATGAAGACACCTTAGTTGAATTTAACATGTGTGACATCTTTCTCTACTCTCTCTTTGCTTGTGGTATTGCCTATAGTTGTGTAGAGAGTGTATATTTCTCATTTTGGCACTCTTGGGGAAAATGGACCTTGCATTGACCCATGTTCATGGATACTTCTTCTATTTGACCCCGGTGGCCATTTGGAATGTGGTGGTTTTCATACACCCCGCTTGGTGCTTGCTCAAGACAACAAGCAGGGTTTGGTTGGATTTGTTGGTATTATTTCCTATATGGAGGGTAGGATTTCTAATCCAAGTGAGCGACCAAAGTAGTGTAAGGGAGATCCCCAACAAAGATTAATGTTTTTTAAAGAGGGGAGCAGTGAAAAGATCCAAGCGAATTAACCATTGTGTGATTCCATTCTTGACTAAGGTTTAATTTTTTGTAGATTAGAGAGTGAGTCTTGTCTTGAAAACACCTTGGATGAATTTCATTTATGAGATACCTTTCTTTATTACCTTTTTGCATATGATGTTATTCATGGTCGTGTTGAATAAACATCTAATGTGAGCATGAATTGCTTTGAAGGGAAGAGTATTGTGTTGTAAAATGTTTTGACTTCATCCTTAAGTGCATTCTTTGGTAAATCTCTTGAGCCAAATGGTATTCTTGTAGATAGGAACACCTTGAAGGGACTTCTATCCTTGATTCCATTCACTACTACCTTTTTAGTTATGATAATTTCTATGCTAGTTTTAAAATTGTTTTATTTAGAGGTAGGATTCTTTTCAATGGATTTTTCATGTCAAAAACAAAGGATCCTTGGTTATATCGTAAGTGTGTGCAACCTTGGCATAGTGCTATGATTGATTTTGCCAACACTAACCCTCTTATGCCTTAAGGATATTGTTGCTGCTTGTTTTCTCTATGGTCTTGCAAGGTTTGGATTCAAGATCGAATCCTTTTCAAGAAGGGAGAGATACTATAGGCCAAATTGCGTCAACTTTTCTTGGCTTATATTTCAAGGGTGACAACAAGGGATCCAAGCCACCAAGATCATAAGACCACAAGGACGTGTTTGGAGGACCCTTTTCGAGCTCCAACCAGAGCAATCCCACATATGGATGATAGCTTGAAGCCAAGGGAAGCCATTGTGATACGGGTGAAAGCGTGGCGTGGCCTCGATTTAGAGACGAGGAGTATTGTGATCCCTTATGAGGAGGGTCGAAAAACGAAGACACACCTTATTTAGTTTTTGGGCTTTTGGGTCACTTTTGGATCCATTGTGTAATAAATAGCCCATAGCTATAAATAGTTAGTTTTCCTTCATTTTAGAGTTGATGAATGATGAATTAAGATACACTTGCGAGTGTTTTTGTTGAAACTTGTTGGGAGTTTCTTTGGTTGTTGAGAAACCTGGGTGCTCGAGAATCTATTTCTGTTGTGTCTTCGTAAGAGGTTGGTGTTATCGATAATTGATAGGAAGGTCTAGGATTTAGTATACCGTTGGTTGTCCTCTCGTTATCGACTTAGGACAATCTATCTATCTTTTACTTTATCGTTTCATTTCCTTGTTTTCTTGTTTTTGTAATTTCGTATTTAGTCTGTTTTCTTTGTTTTCGTGTCGTTTTCTTTTTCGTATTTTTGTCTCGTATCATTTGGTATCAGAGCCGAGCTTGATTTTGTTCCTACGAAGTCAATCTTGGGCTCGCTGTGTTGGAAAATCAAAAATCCCAAAAAAAAATTCAATATTCTTGTTTTTGTCTTTGGGTCAAAATTTAAGTCTTTGATTTTGTTGTTTTCTTGTGTTTTTAGCGTTAGATTTTTATTCCCTAACACCATTAGAGTCAATCTCGAATTTGAGCTCAATCGGAGTTAAAATCGGAGGATCTACCATTGTTGAGGAGCTCAAGTTTGAAGATTGAAGGTGGGTGTTGAAATCTGAAATTTTTGGTGAGGAATTTGAGTATAATGACGTGTGGAATGTGATTAGGGGGTGGAAAAGAGCTTAGGTTTAAAATTTCATCGCATTCCAAGCAAGTATTGAAGAGTAAGAGCATTTTGAAATTTTTTAGTGTTCTTGAGTGTCCTTGAGGAAGATCCAAATCTTCATCTTGAAATTCTTTTCAAAAGATGGTGTTTGATCCAAAAGGGAAGTGTGGCCCTTATTTATTCCAAAGAATATTCCATTCTTCCAAAGAGAAAAAAAAATCAAAAGGCATCAAAAAGGAATATTCCAAAGGAAGAAAATAAAGGAAAGTACAAAAGGGGACCACTGGAAGGGCAAATTGGCCAATTACACTTCCCCAACGCATCTCCAACCATTTTGAACATATCAACTTCAAAGCTCCTCTAAATAAGGTTCAAAATCATTAATTTCAGCTCTTAACCCTCTTTTCATTTCTATGATTTTTTATACTAATTAGCAACTAAACCGTAATCTACTTAGTTGTTCAATTAGTTCTTAAGTCGTTCTTCTTCGCGCCTTGATTTCTTGTGTCTTTTCCTTCTTTTATCTTTTGTTTCTATTAGTTTAATTCTTGAATTCAAGTTCTTCAAAGTCCCTTGCCTCATATTAGATTCATATACTGACACAAACAACCAAGACCAACAAGTTGAACTAAATTGTGAGCTAAACCAAACACTTGGATTGAGAGTGCTAATTTCACTAACTTTAACCTTCTTGTTAGTTGTGTTGAGTGTCATATTCATAGGTATCATGGCATCGCGAGATGATACCCTACCTAGTTCAAGTGGGACAACCCTTGATAATCTCATGAAAGTTATGATGGGATGCAACGGAGTGTGGATGTTATACATGAAAGGATGTCGGATCTCGAGGAGGAAGTAGCAAATATAGATGGAAGGATGTTGACTTTGGAAGGGATCTTGAACAATGGAGGTTCCAATTCGAGCGAGAGCGCTCAAGAAACTTCCAACACCGTCTCTCCTAGAACTCTACACCATATGCTCTACCCTTCCCCACAAGTAAGTGCTCTCTTGCCTACTGCTAATACCGATCAAACTCCACGACAAGTAGCCCGACCACTATAATTCAACCAATAAATGCCCCAAAACCCACCCAAGCTCCACAAATTCTTACTCCCCCTTACCAAACACCACAAAATCAAGTGCCTAATTACCAAATTCCCCAAGGATTGATCCACCCTACTACCCACTCTATCATGTACCCAAAATCCAAACACCACACCACCAAAGACCACCAAATTCGAATCCACCATACCAAGCTCCACTTAACCAAATGCCACCAAACCAAGCCGTTGGAGTTCAAGGAGAGTTTGTAGGACATGTAGAAGGAGGGTATGCGTATGGTGCACAAGGACATGCCCCAAGAGACCAAGGAGGCTATGGAGGTCGTGATATGGGTCTCAATTCTATCAAGGTCACCCTTCCTAGCTTTCATGGAGGTAGTGATCCCGAAGGGTACCTCAAATGGGAGTTGCAATGTGATAGGATCTTCCAAGCTAATGATTTGACCGATGTTAAGAAGACGACCTATGTCGTTGCTCAATTTGAGGGATATGCTTTGACTTGGTGAGAATCAGCTAAGAGAACACAAGGGATCCTTCATGGAGGTTGATACGAGTACGATCATGACCATGAAAGATTTTTGAGTATTTTGAATGCAACCGAGGGTGTGTGCAAGTTGAAGTGTGAAGATGGGCCTTGAAGTGCACTAGGCCGCCCCAAACACACCCCATGGGCGCCTTTTGAAGCCCTTTTCATTAAAGGATTTTTTAGTCTTTTGTTTCTTATTTTGTAATGTAATATAAATAGAACATTATAGGGGTTTTAGTTCTTTAGTTGATGTATGTTATTGAAAGAACACTTCTCTCAAAGAGGGGGTCCAAACCGAAAGTAGGGCATTATACAAGTGTGGAATCACTTGTGTGTAGCATTTGCTTGATACGTTGGTGCTTGGGAGGTGGACTTCCCTCTTGTGTCATTGTAAGAGATAGGTAATTGTAGTGTGTAGAGTTAAGGGTCCAAGAGCATAACATGTTCTTGGGTTCTTAAGATTGCATCTTCATTTGTCTATCAATCTATCTTTATCTTGTTGTAACCGTTGGTAGTGTTCTTGTTATTCCAAGTCGTGTGTTGCTGTTTTTAATATTATTGTTGTTCATCTTGTTTTCTTCATCTCATTGCTGTTACAATAGTTTGGGTTGGTTGTTTGGTGTGATAAACACCTTGAATCCATTCATTCTTATCTTGTAATCTGGAATCCGAGAGTGGTCACCAAAGGGGTCCTCGGCTCCTAGCATTTATGGACCAAGACCCAGATTGACTTTTTGTTGCTTAGGAAAGGGGATAGGGTGTTGTGTAAGGACTGTAAGGTCATCCTGAGTGAGAATCTTTCGACCCAGCATAGGCTCTTGGATTTGGGTATAAAGAAGGATAGGAAGAGAATGGGTGAGGAGTGTAGACCTAGAATTAAGTGGGGCGGCTTGACGCCAGTGAATGCGTGGGAGATAGAGGAGAAGTTGGTGGGAATGGGGGCGTGGGAGTGTAGGGGGGACGTGGATAGTATGTGGGATAGGGTGGCTAGGTACATCAAGGAGAATGCTAGTGAGTTGTTGGGTGTTTCTAGGGGCCGGGCCAGGCATCATCGGGGGATTGGTGGTGGAATGAAGAGGTTAAGAAGAAAGTAGAGACCAAGAAAGGAGCGTATGCTAAGTTGGTTGAGAGTAAGGACAAAGAAGAGAAGCGGGTAAACAGGAAAGAGTACAAGTTAGCTAGGAAGGAGGCTAAGTTTGCAGTTACGGCGGCTAAGATGGCAGCTTTTGAGAGCTTGTATGCGGGGTTACAGGAGAAAGGAGGGGGAAAAAAGTTGTTTAGACTCGCTAAAGCTAGGGAGAGGAAGGGTCGTGACCTCGACCAGGTGAAGTACATTAAGGGGGAGGACGGTACAGTGTTGGTGGAGGACGGCCACATTAAGAATAAATGGCAGTCGTATTTTCATAGGCTCTTGAATTACGAAGGGGATAGAGCTATTGTGTTAGGGGAGCTGGAGCACTCAGAGGAGTGTCGGGATTTTAGTTATTGTAGACGTTTTAAGGTAGAGGAGGTTAGAGAGGCTGTTCGCAGGATGCGAATGGGTAGGGCGACGGGACCTAATGAGATACCGATGGATTTTTAAAAGTTTTCTGGCGAGGCTGGTTTAAGGTAGTTGACTGGATTGTTTAACGAAATTTTCAAGACAGCGAAAATGTCCGAGGCTTGGAGGTGGAGTACTATGATCCCTCTTTTTAAGAACAAGGTGACATTCAGAGTTGCAATAACTATAGGGGTATTAAGTTATTGAGTCACTCTATGAAGATTTGGGAGAGAGTGGTCGAGGTGAGGCTGAGGCGGATAGTGTCTATTTCGGACAACCAGTTTGGATTTATGCATGGCTGCTCGACGACGGAGGCTGGTGGAACAGTATAGGGAAAGGAAGAAGGACCTGCACATGGTGTTTATCGACTTGGAGAAGGCATACGACAAAGTCTCCAGGGAGGTGCTTTGGAGATGCTTGGAGGTGAGTGGAGTCCCGGTGGCATATATCAGAGTAATTAAGGACATGTATGATGGAGCTAAAACTCAGGTGAGGACGGCGGGAGGAGACTCAAGGAGAGGTGTCTTGGTGTATGCTTTTTGCAGATGATTTAGTTTTGATTGATGAAACGCTGGGGGGTGTGGATGATAAAGTAGAGGTGTGGAGACAAACTCTTGAGTCTAAAGGGTTCAGGTTGAGTAGGAGCAAGACAGAGTATTTGGAATGCAAGTTTAATGACGTGAGGCTGGAGAATGAGGTGGTAGTGAAGTTGGAATCATAGGTGGTATGTAAGAGGGATAGTTTCAAGTATCTCAGGTCCGTGATTCAGGGTAACGGTGAGATTAACGAGGATTTCTCGCACCGTATTGGGGTGGGGTGGGATGGATGAAGTGGAAGCTCGCTTCGGGGGTGTTGTGTGATAAGAAAGTGCCGCCCAGGCTTAAAGGCAAATTCTACAGGGTGGCAGTCCGTTCGACCATGTTGTATGGAGCGGAGTATTGGCCAATTAAGAACTCCCACATTCAAAAAATGAAGGTGGCGGAAATGCGGATGTTCTGTTGAACGTGTGGGATGACTAGGGGGGTAGAGTTCGGAATGAGACTATCAAAGAGAAGGTTAGTGTGACTCCAGTGGAGAATAAGATGCGGGAAGTCCGATTAAGATGATTCGGACACGTGAGGAGGAGGGACATGGATGCCCCGGTTCGTAGGTGTTAGAGGCTAGTTTTGGATGGTTTTAGGCGGGGTAGGGGTAGGCCGAAGAAGTACTGGGGAGAGGTGATTAGGCGGGATATGGAGCAGTTACAGCTCACTGAGGGCATAACCCTATATAGGAAGATCTGGAGGATGCGAATTAGGGCAGAAGGCTAGGGTCAGTTTGGGTCGCTAATGTAAGGAATTACTTGGTGGGGGTATTATTTTTGTTATGATACCTTGTTTCATGTTTTATTATGAATATGTTTACTTTTCTCTGTTTTCTATTACTTGTGGGTGTCGTATTTATGTTATGCCATCTTGTTCCATGCTTTACTATGAATTTGTGTAGTATTCCGTGTCTCGAGCTGGGGGTCTATCGAAAACAGCCTTTCTACTTCTTTAGAGATAGAGATATGGACTGTGTACATCTTACCCTCCCCAGACCTCACTATGTGGGAATACACTGGGTTTGTTGTTGTTGTTGTTTGGTGTATGTTTTGTGTCCTTCCTTGTTATTCTTGTATCAGAGGTCAATATCCACCATGGGATGTTATGAAGGCCCTTATAAGAGCCAAGTATGTACCGAAGAGATATAGACAAGGGTTGCTTGCCAAGTTGTACAATTTGAGACAAGAAGACAAGAGTGTTGAAGCATACTATGATGAATTTCAAAGTCTACTCTTAAAACTTAATTACAACGAGGATGAAGAGCACACCAAGATTCGGTTTAAGGTAGGATTGAATTAAGAAATTGCCTTTCGAATGTCAATACACAAGTTTGCCCGGCTGGATGATCTCGTAGAGGCGACTATTGATGTTAAGAGAGATATCAAGTTGGAAAAGGAGGTCACTAAGCCTAAGACGGGGAATCAAATGTCCTCTAATTGGAGTCAAGGCCCTGAATTCAAGAAGACTTTTGAGAAGAAGACCATTGAGAAGAGTTCTCCAAAGTATCCCCTAGAGAATGAGGTAATCCTAATCTTAAGGGTACTCAATGCTTTAAATGTCAAGAATGGAGTCACCAAATGAGTGAGTGTCCAATTCGAAGAGCCATCATACTTCGAGAAGGTGATCCATACTACAAAGATGGAGCGGAGCAAGTTGAAGGAGTTGATGATCTTGATGAAGATGTGGAAGTTGATATGAACCCATGTGATGGAGATCTCACGGTTCTAAAATTTGTAGCCAATATAGCGCCAATAGAGGATGTTTGGCCTCAAGAAGGTGAGTATAGCATTTCACTTTACTTAGCCACACATGTTATGCTCCCTTCTACTTCTAAGGAAACCTCGGAATTGCTTGATGTTGAACGTGAAGTACTCCTGAATTTGAGGACAAATTCTCTTCAAGAAAGAGAGGATGATACGGGTAAAAGCTCGACATGGCCTTGATTTAGAGAAAAGGAAAAGTATTGTGATCCCCCATGAGGAGGGTCGAAGAACGAAAATGCACCTTGTTTAGTTTTTGGGCTTTTGGGTCACTTTTGGGCCCATTGTGTAATAAATAGCCCATGGCTATAAATAGCCAGTTTTCCTTCATTTTAGAATTGATGAATGATGAATTAAGCTACACTTGCGAGTGTTTTTGTTGAAACTTGGGAGTTTCTTTGGTTGTTGATAAAAGTGGGTGCTCGGGAATCCATTTTCGTTGTATCCTCATAAAAGGTTGGTGTTATCGATAATTGATAGGAAGGTCTAGGGTTTAGTATACCCTTGGTTGTCCTCTTGTTATCGACTTATGTCAATCTATCTATCTTTTACTTTATCGTTCCATTTCCTTGTTTTCTTGTTTTTGTGATTTCGTATTTGTGTATTTTCTTTGTTTTCGTGTCATTTTCATTTTCGTATTTTTGTCTCGTATCACATTGGAAGGGTAATTGGGGAAGAAAGAAGAGATAGACGACATGCTGGAGTGATACACACACCAACATGCCCCAGCAGATGGAGACCTGACCCAACAGATGAGAGGGCATGTCATCTACGCCCTGACCTGCACCAGCAGATGGCCCACCTACGCCAACAAATGCCCCAATTTGCTGAAATGGGTCACTTTTGGGCACATCTTTGTAATAAATTGCCCATGGCTATAAATAGTACTTGTCCCTTCTTCTTTCTTAGTTTTTGTTAAATATTAACGTTATGGAACTTTGAGAGAGTGTAGCTATGAAAAGCCTATGTTGATTCTGGTTTAGAAATGGTGGTTGTAAGGGCGTCACGATTCTCTCAAGGTCTCCGTAAGAGAATTGGTGCTTTGTAGGTAATTCAATAGAGGTTTTTGGGTTTAACGTACCCATATTCAGTTTATCATGTCATCTTCAGCATATTTAGATCATGTAGCGTAATGTATATTTCACATGCTCAGGACATTAAATGTACTGACTGCATACTTTCTTTTGCACTATATTGGTTTATAATATAGGCTCAAACGTTCAGCATCCAGCTCGCAGTTAGCACAGTCTCCTATCATCTTTGTAGTAGAGCTTAGTAATTCTTCATATTTCGAGGACAAGACTTATGTTTACTTATTCTGTCATTCAGTTTCAGACTGTTAGAGTTCGAAGGGGCTTATCCCAAAAACTCAGCTTAGCAGAGGCTTTCAGACAGATAGACTAGTGATATCAACTCATGACTTTGTTAGATGTTTTTCCTATTAACTCAATGTTGGTTTTCATTTAACCATTATTTTAATATTCAGATTTTCAACTTCCGTTCAGTATTTATCAGTTTTATATGGTACTCCTAGTGTCATGCTATGCAGTGGGTTAGCTTGGGGTAACTTGTGACCCTAAGCACCGTGTTACGACTAAGGGGTAGTCTCAAGTCTTGACAACTTTTTTGGCTAGCTTTTCGGCGACTATCTTGTTCAAGAGCTACGTGTCTGATACGAGTCAAACAGCCATCATAGCTTTTGATGACGTCCTTGGAGGCCAACACATAAAAACTCAAGCTTTGGTCACCTCGAGGACACAAGAGCATGCATGGAGAGACCATTTTGGACATTCAATGGAGCAATGCCGTGTGTGGAAGGTTGCTTGGGAGCTTGTCTTGATGAGGCATCCGAGAAACCCAAGTGTTTGAAGAATAATTGTGAAGGCTAAAATGACAAAAAGGTTTGCACAAGTTGAAGTACGAAGAGGAGTTTTAAAACACACCATGACCGCCCCTTCCTTAAGGGTGTTTTTGGTCATTTTGTGCCATTCCTTTAACACTCCATAAGAGCCCCATTCATTAAGGGTAACTTGGTCATTTTGTCTTCATTTGTAATAGACTATAAGTAGAACATTTTAGGGTTTATTTTATTAGTTTGGTTGAATATGGAAATGTAAAGAAACTTTGTATCACAAGTACTTTGTATCAAAAGTCCTCTCTAGAGAGAGTAGACCAAAACCAAAACTAGGCAAGACAAGTGTGGATTCACTTGTGTTGAAATCTTGGCTTAGAAACGTTAGTGCTTAAGGAGATTGACGTCCCTCTTGTGTCTACGTAAGAGTTTGGTGATGTTTATGTAAGCCTTAGTCCTTGAATTTGATACATTCTAGGGTTTCTAGTGTTATATTCACTTTTGTCAAACTATCTATCTTTACATTTTGCATGTTGTTATCTTGTTCTCGCTGTGTTGTTGAATTCCGTGGCTTATGTTCATCTCGTTATTTTGTATTGTTGGCTGTTTTATGTGTTCGTAATCGATTCCGAATCATTTAACAGCGTGAAATAATACCCGGAGTGGCAGATTCAATTAATCGAAATTCAGAAGCTGAAATTTCACCTCTACCATCAATAGGTTTAGCCAGGGCATTTACAACACGACCCAAATAAGCCTCACTCACGAGTATCTAAGCAATTGTTCCCGTTGCTTTCGAGCCGGAGTTTGCTTGTTTTAGTCCATATAACGTCTTTTTTAGTCGACTAACTAGATGTGAAGAAACTGTAAATGATTCGGAATCGATTACGAAAACAGCCAACAACACAAAATACAGAAATGAACACAAGCCACGGAATTCAACAACACAACGAGAACAAGATAACAAGAAGCAAAATGTAAAGATAGATAGTTTGACAAAAGTGAATATAAACACCAGAAACCCTAGAATGTATCAAATTCAAGGACCCCTAAGCTTACATAAACATCACCAACTCTTACGTAGACACAAGAGGGACGTCAATCTCCTCAAGCACTAACGTTTCTAAGCCAAGATTTCAACACAAGTGAATTCACACTTGTCTTGCCTAGTGTCGGTTTTGGTCTACTCTCACTAGAGAGGACTTGTGATACAAAGTTTCTTTACATTTCCATATTCAACCAAACTAATGAAATAAATCCTAAAATGTTCTACTTATAGTCTATTACAAATGAAGACAAAATGACCAAGTTACCCTTAATGAATGGGGCTCCTATGGAGTGTAAAAGGAATGGCACAAAATGACCAAAAACACCTTTAAGGAAGGGGCGGTCATGAAGTGTTACACTACAACTTATGCAATCCCTTGTGTGATTTTGGCCTTCACAATTATTCTTCAACACTTGGGTTTCTCAGATGCCTCATCAAGACAAGCTCCCAAGCAACCTTCCACACACGGCATTGCTCCATTGAATGCCCAAAATGGTCTCTCCATGCATGCTCTTGTGTCCTCGAGGTGACCAAAGCTTGAGTCTTTATGTGTTGGCCTCCATGGACGTCATCAAAAGCTATGATGGTCGTTTTGACTCGTACCAGTCTCTTGATTTCGAGACGACCCATATATTTTACTCCCTCCGTTTCAAAAAGAATGACTACATTAACTTGGCACAAAGTTTAAGAAAATAAAAAAGACTTTTGAATCTTGTGGCCTTAAATTAAAGTTGTCATCCTTCTCAAAAAAAAAAGTTAAAGTTGTGTCAAATGTACCAAAATGTCCTTCAATCTTCTGGTCCTAAACATGTTATGTGAAAAGTTGAAATTAAAGAATTGCCAAAAACGGAAAGGGGTTATTCTTTTTTAAACGAACCAAAAAGGAAAGTAGGTCATTATTTTTTAAACGGAGGGAGTATATTAGTTTCCGAATTTCCAGCAACTGATAAGACTTTTCGGCAATGACCAATTTTTCAGTTTGTTCCTTTTCAACTGACGTCGCCCAAACATCCCCAATAGTCTTTACCAGCTTTCTTACATATTTCTTCACCAAGTCCCTCACTGGTCCTTGTATTAGTTATATCTCTAACAAGCTCGGTATAGGAACAGACTAGTTTATAAAATCTTACATGGAAAAGAATTGTAATTTAGTGTCTTACTTAGAAAAGGATTGAAATTTAATATCTATAAATAGGGTCTCAGTATAATAATGTAAATACACAATTCAATAATATTCTCCTTCTATATTTCTCACTCTTTTTAATGATATTCTATTATAAAGTAATACATGAATTAGGAAATATGTGTATCCATACTCAACTACTCAATACAAAAAAGGACAAACTTAGATCCAATTCAGTAGCATGACCATGATGAATAGTTCACATTTTGGAAAGAGCAAGAGTCGTCTTAATTTCGGAGAAAATGAATTGGATGTTCAATAGGAAATACAGTTGGAATATGGATATGTAATACAATACTTTCCTTCTTCGACCTATAAATTTCCAAATCAGTAGGTACAAATCCAAAATACAAGAAAGAATAACCAAACATATCAGAGCAGTAGCAAATTGAGAGGCTATCTCATGTTTTGCATGTACATGCAGAAATCATTCCTTTAACTAATAAAAATAGGACAAGAGGGAGTTGCTCACATGGTAACCACCCCACCTCCACCACCTCCAACCTTAAGGTTCTGGGTTTGAGTCATCAAGGGTGCAAAAAGGTGGGAGCTCCTTGGGCGGGATAAAAATAGTTTAAAAGAAACTAAAAAGGAAACAAATAGCTTACCACTCGGTACCAGCTTCTATTTCGCGGTGGTGAAGGTATTGCTGTTTTGACGGAGAAATGGTGCGCATTAAATGCCAAGTAAATATCTCCTCCATTCCCATCATGGAGCCTACATTGTACAAAAGAGAATCAAACATGCAAACACACTCCTGCGAAAAGAATAGTTCCTAATTTTTGAAATCTTCAAAGTAAAATGGTGGTTGAAGAATTAAAATCAAGAACAGTGGCTGCAACTGAAAACTAAGGGGTAGAAGAAAAACAAGACAAAAAACAGGTGCTACAGAAATAAAGCATATGAAAACAGCTTTAAGAAAGGGTTGGTTGCAGAGTGTGAGTGAATTCATGATTTAAAAACAGAGAGGTGATCAGCAACAAACCCATTTTAAAATTTATTACTGAGCATAAAGAATGAGAAAAACCAATCCAACAATCTATATTTTAACGAACTTTATTGAGCTTATCAATCATCTAAAGATGGAGATTACTGTCGGTTATTAAAAGGGGTTAGATTCTTACATAAATGCAAGGAATCTACTCTCTTCATTGAACCAGTTGTCCTCAAGCCAAGTAACCTCGCTCTGCAAAGGAATTATAGCTAATCTATCAGAATAATCAAATTGGGATAGCACCATTGCAGAGCTAATTTCACAAAATAATATGTACTATGATGGAACCACCCTAAAAAGAAAGGGATAAAAATGCCCTTAACGTAATATATTAGAAATGGCTAAAAAACTGTCTTCCTTCTATCTGTTGGATCAAATTTGACGTTCTTTCCACCTATTGGATAAAAAAAAATACCCTTTACATATTAGAAATAACTCAAAGAATACGCTTCCCAGACCCCACTATGTGAGAATATACTGGGTATGTTATTGTTGTTGTTGTCAAAAGATACCCTTCTAGCTATTGGATCAAATTTATCCCTCTTTCTAACTACTGGGGAAAATCAGAAGCACCAAGGGATTCAAAGAGCTAGAAAAATCTCAAAACACCTTAAAGAGAACAATCAGCAGTTGAGGGGACTAACATTGATCAGATCTTCCGAACATATGAAAAGGGAACTGTGAATAAATGAACTTGTGGACTATAGATGCAACAACCTAAACTAACTGTATGTCATGTGAAGAAACACCATTAAGTATATTCCACAGAGAGATGGTCTGACTTTTCTACTTACCTTAGTACCCCCAGGTTATCTTGCACCAGCTCTTACTATGAAACAGGTCTAAATAGACATACTACATTACCTTATCAGCACATAGCACATAGCACATAGCACATAGCATTCAGTTTTAATAATCAATTCTCTTAGAAATATATCGCCAGTAAGGTTAACCATGACACCAGGTAGACAATAACATTACCTTGTCAATGAAATTTTCTTTTCTAAGAACACTGTGGGACAGTCGAAACTTTATCATCTTGGAGAAGAACCTGAAGTGATCATTCTTCCTTGCTTCCAACTGGATTGACAAAGTTCATTGGGTTACTTAAAGTAGCAGGAAATAAGTTCCAGCAATAAGGAAACATAATATCATACTTGTCCCCACTGGAAATTGTTGATAGCGGTATCATGTCCATAGCTGTTATTATTTCCATAGCGGGTATGCCCATACTCATCCCCCATAAGCATCATTGGTGTTCCCTTATAAACCAAGAAAGTAAAAAAAATTAGAAAGGTAAACTTAAGTAGCGATGTAATAGGGATGGAATATCTGATAAGCTTATAACACTATTAATAAGAAAACTACTGAAGATAGGGTATAATCCACGAAAGTTATAAGTAGGAAATACACCAAAACCCCCTATACAATCTCTGAACGCTCAAAACTAAAGTTTCAAAACAACAATAAACAAAGTTGAAATGTTAAATTAGTATCATAGTATGTCAAAATAAATTTGTTGTTGTTATTGCTCCCATATCTGTATCCCCTTTTCTCAAATTGTTTGGTAGGCTTTAATTAATCTGAGGGTCAATAGGAAACAGCGCCTCTATCTCTACGAGGTAGGGATAAGGTCTGCGTATACTCTACCCTCCCAAACCCACTTGTGCGATTACACTGGGTACGTTGTTGCTATAGTAGTAGTATGTCAAAATAATCCTTCTTATGAGGGTTTCAGAAACCAACAGTTTAACCAAAACTAGCCAAGACAAACATTGAAATCTGAAGTTTCCTATAATACTATGTTAAAAGTGTAGCCCTAAAATTCCATTGAAGTGTTCTAGTTCTTGTTGAACAATGAAGGAGAAATACTGTGCAAATAACGCAATAGTTGCAAAAAAAAAAAAAAAAACAGAAACACCGAGCAACAACAAATAGAATTTGTGAACTAAGGAAACACAGGATTATGAGAACTAGTAGAGAAGCTACTGAATAATTCTCAAAATCTGCAAGAAAAGAAACGTATATGCTGTTAACTGAGCAGATGATGCATCACACACCTGCGAAACCATCAGTGCCAAATGAAAATTTTTCATTTGCTGAGAACGCAGTGCGTTAATATTTGCATCTGAAGTTTCACCTGGAAGAAGATACAAGAAGATCATAGCCTTTCGGACTGGATTTTGAAACAATACCAAAACTAATAAAAGAAATACTACAGTATGGAAACTGCTACAATTAGTAGGTGCAGATTGCAATTAGATTAAAGCTTGGGATGACATTAGATTCAGAAAATCTAGTAAATAGCATCCACAAGAATCACCCAGGCATGAAAGGAGGAAAAAAATGATTAATGGCAACTGATATGAGTCCGTCAATGAAGTCTGAAGACAATAACAACGAGTAGATCCAAAAATGAATATACTACACAAACAAATATCATAGGCAAGAAACAGCTCGGTATACAAGAGGACGAAGCAAGTTTTATACAAAAAATTAATGCTTCAATGTCATAGCATTATTATCTAGTTGGAAGGACTGAAGTCATCACTGCATATGATATCATTCTATCGCCTATACTGCTTGTTTTGAGCCTATACTCTTTTCCTTGCTGCAATGTCCAATTGGGTTACGCAAAGATATGTCACCTGGGTCTAACTCAACATCAAATGCTAACTCAAAGGGAGAAAGATTGTCCAAATCTTATAAAAAGACTACTCATATCATTAACCACCAATATGAGACTTTCTCTTCATTCTTACACCCCACCTCCCAAGAATGGATATCTGGTGCATAGAAAATTTTGGAGGGGGGACCAAACATTGGGTGAGATGGGTCCTGCTCTGATATCATGTAAAATTAGGTCTTGTGCCTAACACCCCAAAAGCTAGATCAAAGAGAGGAGGATTGTCCAATCCTTATAAAGGGACCACTCATCTCTTTAATCACCAATGTGGGACTTTTCTTCATTCTTTAACACCCCACCTTACGCCCAGGTGCATGGGCAATTTTTTTATTCGGATGGTGATATAAGCCTAGTTACCCCAAAGATTCTAATCCATGGCAACTGAAAAGGAGTTTTGTGATCCAATGTGATGAAGATTGGCTAAAGCGGAGGATCGCCCAATTGGGCAATTGGCTTTAGGGTCACTTTTGGGCCCATTTTGAATTTAGGGGCACTTTTAGGCCTATTTTATAATAAATAGCCCATGGCTATAAATTGCTAGAGTTCCTCTTTTCTTAGACTTAGATGATTTTGGATGAGTTTACACTTGAGAGTATTTATTGAGCTTATTAACATGTTTGGAAATGTTGGTTGTGAGGGAATTCAATACCTCTCTCGGTCTTCGTAGAAGCAAGATGCTTGATTAGGTTTAAACATTGGAGGTCTTTGGTTTAACATACCTTTGATTGCTTACGTTTTCTCTTCTTGTGTCTATTTATTTATCATCTTTCTTATCTTTTGATTTTCATAGTGCTTGTTTTCATAATTTGGTTTGTATCATATGGTATCAAAGCTGAGCTTAGAATCGTTCTCATAATTCTAGTCTTAGGTGTGGTATTGGAGAAAAATTGAAAAATCACAAAACAAAAAATAGGGTTTCACATTTTTGGGTCTTTTAAATTTTGAGTTTTTGATTTTTGTGTTTTCTTGTGTTTCAAGTGCTAGATTCTTGTTCCTTTGTACTATTTGAGTCAAAATTTAAAATTTAAGCTTAATCCGAGTTGCTTTACAGGTTCTACCATTGTTGAGTTGAGTTTGAAGAAATTTCGGAAATGGATCTTCAAATCAGAGCATTTTTTAGTGAAATTGAGGGTTGAAAAGCATTGGGTGTTGTTACCCATACCAAATGGAGCTTGGATATCAAATTTGGAGTGAATCCGACATCTTTGTTCTCGGAATTCTTGGTGAAGAAGAAGCAAGAAAGTACAATTTGATCTAAAATCCTTGGGGCAAATTTTGGAAAAAGTGTTCTCAAACCCATAAAAGGTAAATACGAGGTGAAGTGGGCCCCAAGAAGTCAAGAAATCAAAAAAATCAGCCTCAAGAATCGGAGTACAAAGTGCACCTAGTCAAGTTGAGTTTGACAGCTTGTGTGAATAACCGTCAAGCTCTTGACAATTCTTTTTCCCAACCATCACCTAGATCCAGCTTGGGCAACATCCTGCTTAGGTGTTGACGGCTTTCCTGACTAACCATCAAGCCC
This sequence comes from Capsicum annuum, assembly GCF_002878395.1. Taxonomy (NCBI): domain Eukaryota; kingdom Viridiplantae; phylum Streptophyta; class Magnoliopsida; order Solanales; family Solanaceae; genus Capsicum; species Capsicum annuum. The sequence goes on along the minus strand of NC_061117.1, from coordinate 143,991,825 downwards.
CCGACGGACCACTAAGCCAACCGTCAACTAAGAGAAGCCAAGGACCTCATTCTATCTTAGAGTGCTGGAAGACTTGTCAGTCAACATAGTGACGGACAACCATTTGATCCATCGTCCCAAATCCCTTTTTAACACCTACACTGGTTAAGGAACAGTGCCCTCATCCTCACACAACTCTTAATCATGGCTATATTCATAGCCTCCATAATCTCCATCTTCATCATAAGGGTAGCCCGGTGTACTAAAGCTCCCGCAATGCGCAGGGTCTGGGGAAGGACCCCACCACAAGGGTGTATTGTACACAGTCTTATCTTGCATTACTGCCAGAGGCTATTTCGAAGGCTTGAACTCGTGACCTCCTGGTCACATGGCAGCAACTTTACCAATTACTCCAATCGTAGTCTCATATGGTCACAGCATCTTCATCATAACCATAACTTTATTCACCACAATCGTAGTCTCCTATGTCGTAGTCACAATTATCCGAGGCTATCGAAGACATACTTCCTTATGCTCCTTGTACCAACAAAATAAACAAACAAGTTTAATGGTAAAAGCTCCACACCAACACTCGTAAGAATCTCACAATTGTAGTTCTCATAATTGGAGTGACGAATGTTGAAAGTTGTTTATACTCCAATGGTTCATGAGGTGTCAATCTCTACTTGTGATCGAAGTGGATTCTTGTTTGAATGACTCAAAGAAAATATGTAAGGACTTGAATCAATAAGGTTCAATGAAAATAAAAGAGAAAAGCACACAAGAATGGACAAGAAAGGAATCGGACTCGAGAACTAATTAATCAACTAATAGATCAAGTATTAGTGTTAATTAGTGTTTAAGAATAAAAAAAGAGAAGTTAAGAATCAAGAAATGAAGTTAGATTGAAGGAACTTTGCAAAAAGTGAGTTGGAACTTGGAAGGCTTCATATGTGCTTGGACCAAGCTGTAACGGATCGGGAGCAGACCCAGCGCACCTCTAGAGCAGGCGGGGCGTAGGAGGTACTGTTTTGGGCTGCCTTGGATCTGCTTTAGCAGGTCAGGCACAGCTCCAAGGCACCTCAGGCACAGGTCAGCCGAACCAGCCTCTTGAATGGGCGAAAATGCCCCTTTGTGGTCCCTCTTAGTACTTTGGATAGACTTTGTACAACACTTTTGCACACCTTTTCCTCATCTTTCTTGGATTAAACAACAATTTTTTTAATGAAGATTCTACATGAAGATATGAATTTTTCCAAGAACACCAAGAACGCAAAATTTTCAACTTCTTCACCTAAGCTCGGGATGAGTTGAAATTTTAAAATTTAAGCACTTTTTAACCTTCTAAACTCATTCCAAAAACATCATTTATCTCAAATTCTACATCAAAATTTTCAAATTTTCAACCCACTTACATTTCTTCAAACTCAAGCTTCCAATGATATTGGAAGGCTCAATTTCACTCCAATTTAGCTCGAATTTGATATAGGGACTAATAGTGTTAGGGAACGCAAATCTAACACTAGAAACACAAGAAAACACAAAAACTCAAAATTTGACCTAAGAACAAAAACGTGATAGACACTTTTTTTGTGATTTTTTGATTTTCTAAACGAATAGACCCAAGATTGACATCGTAGGAACGAAATCAAGCTCGGCTCTGATATCAAATGATAACAAACAAACTACGATAAAGAGAATCTAACTATAAAAATCAAAAGATTAAAGATAGATTGATAATGATAGAAAGATAGACACAAAGAAGATAACAAAAAGGCAACCAAAGGGTATTTCAAACCCTAAGACCTCCCTTGCTAATTACCAACAAGCACTTAACTCTTACGTTGACCACAAGGGAATCGAAGCCCCCTTACGATTGCCGTTTCTAAATAAATATCAACATTGACTTTTCCAAGCACTTACATCTCAATCAATATCCAAAAACTAAGAAAATAAGCTAGCTCCCAAGTATTTATAGTTTAGGCTAATAATTAAAGTGACCTAATGGCAAGAAAAGGCCCACTAGGGGTTGTTTTGACCCGCTCTTGAAATGCTAGAGCGGATCAAAGGCGAATCCAAAGCGCCTTAGGCGTATGGCCCTTCCAAAGGGCCTTTAGCCCATCTTGTGCTTCTTCGACCCCTTAAAAGTCCTTTGACCCTCCTTAATGGTAACCTTCATCCATGTGGCATCTTTTAATAGGACTACGGAGTTGTCAAGCACCTCGAACATCATAAATATCCCATACAAAGGTCCGGAGGCAATTTGGCTTGTATCATAGCCTCATCCACAGGTCGACGCCTCCACGGAACCTAAACCACAGGAATAACTCTAGAGCGCAACTATCTAACATCCCTAGCCAATATGGAGACCGGTGCCTCAACAAAAGACAACCTCTCATCTAACTGAACCGACTCCCAACGAATGACATGAGACTCTCATCTGAAATGTAATGGCGAAGCTTGGGAATATGAAAAATTAGATGAACAGCTAATAAGTCTTGGGGCAAAGCTAACTCATAGGCCACATCACCATCAGTCTGAAAAATCTCAAATGGGTCAATATACCTGGGGCTAAGCTTGCGCCTCTTCCCAAACCTCATCACACTCTTAATGCGCGAAACTCGAAGGAAAATACGATCACCAACACCAAAACTCGAGGCACGAAGTCTATGATCTGCATAACACTTCTGCCGACTCTGAGCCACTCGAAGTCTATTCTGAATGATCCGAACTCTATCCAAAGATTCACGAAACAAATCTGCACCTCAAAGCCTAACCTCAGAAACCTCAAACCAACCCACTGGAGAGCGACAACGCCTACCATACAAAGCCTCAGAAATAGCCATATCGATACTAAAATGGTACCATTACTATATACAAACTCCGTCAAGGCTAAATGTTGCTCCCACTAACCACCAAAATTCATCACAAAAGCACGGAGCATATCCTCTAAAACCTAAATAGTCTGTTCTAACTGGTCTAAGGCTGGCAACGGAACCGGAAAATTCCATTCCGGTCCATTTCCGATGACGTTTCGGTACCGGTAATACAACGGCGCCGGTTGGTATCAGTATACCGATACCCAATAATCCGGAATATGATACCGGTGCGAACCATCCAAAAAATTCGATAATTCTGGTTTCGGTTGACCGGTTCCGATTGACTGATTCCGGTCCGGCGACGTGAAGACTGAAGACCATTACTATTTTTTTTTTAATTATTTTTGTCATTTGAAATTTTGAATTTTGGAATTGGAATTTTAGATAAGAACTTAAACTTAAATATAATAGCTTAAACTTATTAATATTATATTAACTTATTATATAAATTTAACTTAACTTAAACTTATTAATATTATATTAACTTATTAATATTATATTAATTTATTATATAAATTATATAAGTTAATATATATATATATATAATTTAAATTAAAAAGAAAAAATTGTCAAGAATGGTACATAACTTACCAGGTCCGACATCTCTTCCGATGTCGTTCCGGTCTGAATCGATTCCACACCGGTAACCAACGGACCGGTGCGTTGGAAGCAAAAATTCCGGTTCCGGCGACAATTTCGGTACCGGTTCCAGTTCCGATCAAACCGGTCCAGCGGTACCGGTTCTGTTCCGTTGCCAGCCTTTGACTGGTCGTCAGTCTGAGGTGAAATGTGGTGCTAAGATCAACCCGAGTACCCAACTCATGCTGAAAAATCTTTCAAAAGTGAGATGTGAACACAGAGCCTCGATCTGAAATGATAAGAAACTGGCACACCATGAAGTCGCACAATCCCTGAATGTAGATATGGGCCAACCTCTCAACACTGAAAGAGACTTTAATAAGAATGAAATAAGCAGACTTGGTTAATTGATCAACGATGACCCAAACGCTATCAGAACCATGCGAAGTACGAGGTAAGCCGGTCACGAAATGCATACTGATCTGTTCCCACTTCCACTCGAAAATAGGTAACCTCTGAAAAAATCCACCAGGTCTAAAACATAGGCAACAAGCTACAAAGTCCACTACATCCTTCCTTATACCACCCACCAATAATGTTGTCTCAAGTTACGATACATATTAGTCACTACCGAATGGATAGAATACCTGAAACAATGGGTCTCCTCCAAAATCAATCTAATCACCTACTCTCGGCACAAACTCGACCTCCAATCCTCAAAACTCCATTTGAATCAAATGAGGCTTCCTTAGCCTACCACTCAACACCTTATCCCGAATTACCCTTAATCCAATATCATCAAACTGATGAGCCCGAATCTGCTCCATCACTGAAGATCTAGCCTGCACAAATGTCAAAACACGCCCATTTGTCAAAATATCAAGCCTAACCATCTTGTTAGCTAAAGACTGAAACTCTAAAGCCAAAGGCCTCTCCTGGATCAAAAGATGCACCAAGCTACCCATACTAGTCAATTTCCGGCTCAAGGCATCGGCAACCATATTAGCCTTGCCCGGATGATAGAGAATAATCAAGTCATAATCCTTGGGCAACTCAAGCCAACGGTACTACCTCATATTAAGATCTTTCTCGGTGAAGAAGTACTTAAGGCTATGATGATTCGGAAAAATCTCACAACGGACTCCATACAAGTAGTGCCTCCACAACTTTAAATCAAAAACAACCGTGCACAACTCCAAATCGTGGATAGGGTAATTCTTCTTATAGGGCTTCAACTAACGAGAAGCATACGCAATAACCTACCCTCATGTATCAATACAGCACCTAACCCAACACCAGAAGCATCACAAAAGACGGTGAAACCCACGCCCTCCTTGGAAAAATCAAGATAGGAGTTGAAGTCAACAAATCCTTGAGCTTTTGGAAACTCGTCACACAAGCATTAGACCATTGAAAGGAAATCTTCTTCTGAGTCAACTTGGTCAACGGAGCTGTAATAGATGAAAAATCCTAAACAAAATGTCGATAATAACCTGCCAAGCCAACAAACTCTGAATCTCGACAGGCGCAGTAGGCCTAGCCGAATCACGAACCGCTGCAATCTTGGCCGAATAAACCATAATACCCTCTTTAGTCACCACATGACCCAAGAAAGAAACAGACTTCAACAAAAACGCACAGTTGGAGAACTTGACACACAACTTCTCATCCCTCAATCTCTGAAGCACAATCCGCAAATGCTCCTCATGATCGGCCTCAATCTTGGAATAAACCAAGATATCATCTATAAACACAATAACAAAGAAGTCGAGATACGATCAAATACCCAGGACATCAACTCCATGAACGTAGCTGGGGCATTGGTCAACCCAAAGGACATGACCAAGAACTCATAATGAACATATCGAGTTTGAAACGTTGTCTTCGGAATATCCGAAGCTCTAATCCTCTACTAGTGATACCCGGATCTCAAATCAATCTTCGAAAACACTATGGCACCCTGAAGCTGATGGAACAAATTATCAATATGAGGAAGAGGATACTTATTCTTAACCGTCACCTCGTACAACTGTCGATAATGAATACACATCCGCATAGATCCATCCTTCTTCTTCACAAACAAGACAGGAGCACCTCATGGTGACACACTACGTCGGATAAATCCCTTATCCAACAACTCCTGCAACTGATCCTTCAATTCTTTCAACTCGGTTGGGGCCATCCTATAAGGAGGAATAGAAATGGACTTGGTGCCCAACTCAACATCAATAGCAAAATCAATATCACGATCTAGAGGCATACTAGTCAAATCCGTAGTGAACACATCCATAAACTCGCGGACAACACGAACAGAATCCAAATGAGATGAAACCACACTAGTATCACAAACATTTATAGAAACGCTAATGGACTGTAAAATTGCAACAATAGGATCACAACTCGGCGAAAGAATTGCCCAAGTCACCCAAAAACAATTGTTTATTAGGAATTGGCTCCACAAAACCAGCAACACACAAACCTGAGTCGAGTAGCACCCCGACGACTGGCCTCTCAACAATTTCTGCTACCAAAGGCAATACAGACCTATTCAATTGGCCGATTAGAGTCATCCAACAAGTGGCAATTCCTGTTCAACCGTACCAATGTATGCAAAAATGAATTTTTCTACTTATAACAGCACCAACAACCCATGAATTTAGGCACATCATTGTGAATAATTTTTTTGAATGGTTGGATTTCCCATGTTATGGGAAGCACAATTATGGTATTATCAGCTTATATGCAAACTAGTCACGCCTCGACAAACTGGTATATTTGAAAGTTATCAAAGTCAGTTTCAACATAAGCTGGCTAAGGTTGAAATTAAATGATTCACTTGACCCTATTCCAGAAGTTCAAGATGATTGCCATGAAATTCAAGCTTGAGGACAAGCTCTTTCAACGTGAGGGGAGTAATGTTGTTGATGCATGGAACTCAATTAAGAACTAAATTATATTTTAAGTATAGCTTTCTTTTATTCTAGAATAGGATTTAAGTGTCCTAGTTTATAAGGATTAGGGTTAGGGTTTATGTTTCCTACTCCCATAAGGATTAAACTTTCTAAAATAGGGTTTTATGCTTCATAATTTCAACAAGGATTAAACTGTTGTAGTATGACTTTAAAAGGGTTGCTGAAGAATAAATTGGGAAGTCATATTTCAGCAAAAAGCAAGAGATCGAAGTTTTCTCTTTCATTGAACTCCAACGTTTCAGCCTCTCTTTAACGAGCTGAAAAGATTGGTGTTCTCTTCTTCCATTGAACTCAAAGGTTTCAGCCTCCCTTAAACGAGTTGAATTTATATATCGCCCTGTGAATTAATACTTCTCAAAATATCCTAACACTCACATCCCAAAAGCTAGCTCATTAGGAGGAAGATTGTCCAAGCCTTATAAAGAGAGCACTCATCTCATTAACCACCAATGTGGGAATTTTCTACATTCTTTAACACCCCACCTCACGCCCAAGAAAGGACTTTTCTTCAACACCCATCACATGTAAAGATATGGTACCTGAGCCTAACTCAACCTCCAAAGCTAGCTCAAAAGGAAGAGGATTGTCCAAGGCTTATAAAGAGACCACTCAATTCATTAAACACCAATGTGAGACTTCTTCATTCTTGACATGTTATTCCCACAAACATCTACCTCAATACAATATTCACTTCATTCTTAAGAGTACAGGCCTAACCATTTGGTAGACTTACAACCTGAGCAAATATGTCACATTAATACTCACATTTCTGTTTTTGCCACATCACTACTAGCTACAACATAATAATCCATGTCATTTTCCTCATTTAAATTGTTAGAAGAAAGTGTCGGAATATAAATGTATATAGTGTCCCACATGGAAAAGCATTATTATGTATTGTGTTGAATATCATTATCAGAGTAGTTATGCACATAACATCTCAAAAATATTTTACAACTTTATTTCTTAAATGGTATTAGAGCAACAGTGAGATACATACATCTGGGACATGAAGTTTCTTGTTTTGACTTCTGTCTAGTGACTATTCAGATCTGATTTATGTTATCCCTTTTTCGGTTAGTGTTGCGTAAAAACCAACATCACGATCGAATTCAGCACGCCCCGCGATCAAACCCCAGTCGAGTCGCATTCTTCAGAAAATGACTTCTCACATGTCATTAGAAACTAGAGTTCCAGTGAGCGAGGGAGTTAACATGATAGTGCATGTGTGGTACTCCGACCGACTTCCAACAATTTTTTTCTTCTGTCGTATTTGCTAGATAATTCCGAGGCTATCATCTATATATCTAGCGACAACAAGAACACTATTTAAATCTAGCAATTGCATTGCTTTTTGGGTGACACCTTTCATTTCTTCTTACACTCAGGGGTTTGCTTGGAGTCTACGCTTTGGTCCAATTTTCTTTCTTTTTCTTTTTTTTGCTAATACTTGGCTAGAACTCTCTTCAATCCAATCATGTCTCTCATATTTGATGCTTTTAGTTCCAAAAATATGACTTACAAATTCAAATATTACGAGTATTTGGAACCCTTAATGTGAAGTTCAAACTATTTAACTTGGGCTTCCGCAATTAAGTTATGGTGAAAAAGTAAAGATGTAAAGAAGAACACTTGGGAGATGAAAAGGCTCGAGCACATTAGGAGATGATTGACGGTCAAATATGTAGTCTCCTATTGTGATTTACCAATACCAAATTTATGCCCTGGTTTCGTCCTTGCCAAATATGTTATTCAGTTTGAAAAAAGACACTTTATAAAACTAATGACATATCTCCTTGTTACGAAATATCTCAGAAGACAAACATAAGGAAACAAGAATGAGTATGTCTACTTACTTTGGATAGGTACTAGCAATGATGGCCAAATTTGAGAAGTTGGTGCCAGATACCGCAAGTGTTGCCAAACAACCAGAACAATGAAGGAAGATGTTTCTAGTTCTTACACTTGCTCGACTTCCTAACGACCTTGATCAGTATCTGACTTGTTTCTGGCTAGTCCGATTGTTCCTATAGTTGATGAAACATTTTCTCGATTGTTTTGCCTTGCTTCAGCGCACAATCACATAGTGATCTCATCACTACCAGTTGACTCCTCTGTTCCCGCATCTCAAACAATGGATATCGGACATCCAATCTCTGGATAATCGACAAAGAGGAAGTCATTTTGGAAGATCTCGACCTATGTGTAGTTATTGATATACATTTGGACACACTCCTGAATTATGTTATTCTCTGCATGCTCGACCCCCAAAGAATGCCCACATTGCTTAGATTGACACTGCAAGTAATTAGGGGTTTTCTTTATCCGGAGAATATACTGAATTCCTTCACTATCGAGGAAGTAAGCAGACATCTCCACACGTAACCTCAGTCCAGTTAGTGAGCTTGATAGTTATGTTGTTGGTACTTCTCTTGCTTATGTTTCAAAGTCTAATACGTCAGTTGTGTACTCAGGTCTCGGGCAGTTCTGATCACATTTATTGTAATAAATCACTTTTGTCAAAAAGTGTTTATTCTAAGTCATTTGACACGTGCTTAATTCTGCAATAATATTTTTTGATAATTTACAGGATGATTGACATAGGATCATGAATAAAAAGGCCTTAGCAACCTTATATATCTTAATAACTCTACAATATGTCCAGTTACAGAGCCCTAAGTTGCTCAGACTTTGGTCTGACACAGATGCGAATTCAAGGGTCAAGAAAAAATTTAAATTTTAAGATTCGGGGGTACACATGCGAGTGCTGGGATTTGGCGAAAGAAATCCGAAATTATATAATAGGGCAATAAAAATATTCTAAATTTTGAAAGATCTGTTAGGTGGTCTTCCCGAAGACGTCAACTTCTTCCAAGTTTTATGGTTATTCCCATCAAAAAAGGAAAAGAAAGCCATTCAAGGCCTTCCACAAACTCCCCTTACAGTGCGTTGCTACTGTTTACAAGAACACAACAACTTGTATTCTTAGTTTCTCTCTGTCTAGCTTGAAACATGAAGAAACGAATATTGATGTAGAGTAAAAGCTAAAATGGAGTCAAAAGGACTATAATATTGAAGGTATGCCACTTTACATGTCTTAGATCTACTTTATCTTATATTTTGAGAAATCAAAATCTCAATTTTCCTCCAAATTTGTCCATGGACTCTGGTCTAAGTATCCAAAGTGGGTTCACCAAAACCCACACATATCACGCATCCGCACCCGCATGCATCTCGTGTCAACACAAGTGCGGCAGCAAAAAAGAAAGTCTGCGACTTAGACAGATCAACAAATTTACTTCACGGACGTTGAGACATCCGAGTTTATCCAAGCTACCGAAGATGGCAACTAGTTTGTCTAATATGCCACATTAGATTGAGTAGTGTCAACCTAGGAAGCATGCCCACAATAATTTCTCACATAGTGTTGTGTTGAGAGTTATGCAGAGTGCGTTTTCCATTGGTTCATTCTGAATTTGGAGTACTAGCAAAGTAAGTTCAACTATAGGATTTCATAGATTACCAGTTCCATTGATGATTATTCAAGATTTACTTGGATTTTCTTTAAGAAAAATCGTACTAATTTTTCTCTATATTGATGAATTTTTGTCCTTAATTCACAATCAATTTAGTGTTTCTACTCATAGTTTTCATAGTGATAATGAATTAGAATATTTTAATCCCTCAATAAAATAAGAAGCAAGGAGGAAAAATTCGCACCTCATTGAGACTGATCCTCTTTTCTCACTCAATTCCATGTTTTGTTGCGTTTTTGGGACGAAGCAGTTTGCACGTCTTCCTATCTAGAATAAGATTTGTTATTCAGTACAATTTCCTCAAGTCACCTCGGTATTCTTTTCCCTTAAGGTGTGTGGGAGCAGACGTTTAGTTCATAACCTAAGCCCATAAAAGATAAATTAGCTAGTCATGCCCTCAAATGTGTCTTCCTTGGATATTCTTAGGCTCAAAAGGAGTACCATTGCTACGCACTTGATATTCATTGGTACCTTATGCCAGCTGATTCTTCAAGTTTCAATCATACTTTTCTCTTCTGTTCATCCTAATACATCCTAATACTAATACTGTAAGGTCTTACCTCTCCATAGTGGCACCACTACTGACTTATCATTGTCATCTGCACCAAGCATCGGGCCTAGATGACTCACGTTTTTCTCCGGACCCTACACCTATTACAGACTTATCTCCTCCTGCACAGTGGATTGCACTTTGACAAAGTATATGATCTACTCATAATAAGAACCCTCGTTATTCTTTTTTAGATTATCATTTTCTGTCATTAGAAATTATGCGTTTGCATCAGTTTGGTCCTCTGTTTCATCCCTAAGCCTACAAGTGAGCACTTTCTCATCTAGGACGGGGATAAGCTATGATTGATGAGATGTCTTCTTTACATGCGAGTGGTAATTTGAAGCTTGTTCCTTTTCCTTCATGTATAGCTTTTGTTGGTTGCCATTGAATTTATTCGGTCAAAGTTTGTCTGAACTGCCTAATTGATCAGCTTAAAACTCGCCTTGTTGTCAAAAGGTATACACAGATATTTGGGCTTGATTACAGCAATACTTTCTCGCCCGTAGCAAAAATTGCATCTTTCCATATTTTTCTATCCATGGACGTCGTCCTCTATTGGCATCTTAACCATTGGACATTAAAAACATTTTTCTCCCCCGCAACCTTGAGGCGGAGTTTATATAGAGAAACCTAGTTTTGATTCTAGTGGGGGTCTAGTAGTGTGGTATGTCGATTGCGCTAATCACTATGATCTGAGTCTGGTTTGCAAAATTTAGGACAGTAATTAAGGAGATTGGCATGATTCGTAGTGAAGATGGTGACTATGTTTTCTATGGCGATTCTACTCTAAATTTGTGTATTCATTTGGTGGTTCATATTGATGACATCATTATCACCAGTAATGATTAGGACGGTATCACTAATTTGAAGCAACAACTCTTTCAGCAGTTCCAGACTAAAGACCTCGGCTGAATAAAGTATATTTTAGCTATTAAGGTCACTCTGTCCAGATAAGACACTGTGAAGTATATTTTAGCTATTAAGGTCACTCTGTCCAGATAAGACACTGTTACTTCACAAAAAAAGTACGTCTTGGACACACGAGGAGACAAGAATTACAGGATGTAGACCCATTGACACTTCTATAATCCGACTGCTAAACTCCTACCAAGACAGTGGTAACCACTCAGTTGCCAGGAAGATACAGGCGGTTTGTCGAATGAGTTGGCAAATTTAGTCATAATCTGCTCCACGAATGAGCTGGCAGATTTGATTATACTCTGCTCCACAAATGAGCTGGCAGATATAATGGCAATCTACTGCTGCAAATATGGGATATCGTATATTTTTATGCTAGGAAAATAGATTAGCGCAAATCCCTTGATTAATACAACTGTATGAATAAAAACATACTTTAGCAGTATCTACACTTTCACGGTTGGTTGGTAAGTTGGAATTATATCAGTGGTTCAACTTGACATTTTATTCCAGTAAGTCAGTTTGTGGATCCCTGTGATAGTCATTCTGATACGCATTTTGCAATGTAAAGTAAAGTCCAGGAAAAGGACCACTCACCAAGGATTAAGGCCATTTGTCGATAGTTGGCATAGAGTTGTTGATTGGGCAGGATCACCTTCTAATTGATGTTCTATGTCTGAACAAAGGGTTTAGTAGGAAGCTTGAAGTGGAAGAGCAAGAAATAAAATGCGGTTGCTCAATATAGTGTAGGAGCAGAATATCGAGCAATGATTGTAGTAACTTGGGAGCTAGTTTGGATCAAAGAGTTGCTCAGAGAATTAAAATTTGGAAAAAAAACAGTTAGGACTTTGTATGTGATAATCAAGCAATCCTTCACATAGTGTCAAATCTGGTATCTCGTTAGAGGACTGAGCACATTAAGATTGATTATCACTTTATCAGAGTAAAAAAGTACTCTCAAGAGACAGTGAGCACATTAAGATTGATTATCACTTTATCCGAGGAAAAAAGTCAAGAGATGGTGTCTACATAATTTGTGAATTCGTAGATCAGCTTGCAGATATTTCACCAAGTTACTCACTGATGCTCGTATTAGTTACATTTATAACAAGCTTGGTACATATTACTTATATGCACCAGCTTGAGGAGGGGGGATGGGAGTATTAATGTATATAGTGTTCCCCATGTAAAAGGATTATTGTGTATTTGTATAGTATAGTTATAAATAGGACTCGGTGTAATAATGTAGATAAGCATCCGAATATATTTTCCAGTATCTTTACTTCTAAAACTCGTAAAGAAAAAGTGGAAGCCAAGCTACATCAATAATATCTCACTGCAATGTAATTTATTAGTTTCCAAACAACAGACTTCCAATTGACCACACAGCCCATTATTATTTAACAGTATACATTAGCCCACAAATCTGAGGTTACAAATAACATTCAACATCATTGGTAGTGAAAACATGTATAGCAAAAGGAATAGAAACAAAACATGTAGGGCTAATAGCTTGAGGACATAACCAAATTTTCATTCTCAACACCAATCCGTGGAAGAAAATTATTGCTAAAGTCTTGGACTCTGGCAGAACATATGCTTCCATAAGTGAAGAGAGAACAAATTGAACTTTCTTACAGCCCCAAGCATGATAAAGGAAATAAATAGCCTGTTATGCAAGCAAGAATCTGAAGGGACAACAAAAGTTCTAGTTTATACCAAGGAAAGCAGGAAATAAGAGGAAAAAATAAATAAGTGGGATCAAAACCTCATCTTTACCTTCAATTCCACAATTCCAACTAAAGTTATCATTGCATCCATCATTGCCACCTTCACCATTCGCATCATTGTGCTGTATTTTCACCAACCGATCCAGATGAGAACTAGTTTTCATGTTCCAAACAATAAAGAGCATTAAACTAAACTTATACCTTACTATTGTATGAAACAAGGTCATACAAGGTAAAGCCATCATGTGCAATCACGAAGTTGACACTGTGGTACGGCTTTCGCTTGTTCACCTATGGAAAGCAAAAAAAAAATAAAAAAAATGAACTCGGTGAAATTGAAGCAGCATGAAAAGAATACAATGTATTTTAGAATAGAAAATTGCTTATGTTTCAAGTTTATGGATGAAAAATCAATTGATTTACATGGAAGACATACCTAGTAAGCCTTCCAATAATTTTTTTATCTTGATGCATAAATCAAACATAAGGCATTCCTTTGTCATTTTTTAATAACTTTCGAGAGAAGTCACTCCAGCATCACTATGCTCCCCAAGCAGAAATGCCAGATAAGGGTTTCCCATATTTAAAAACATAACACCAGGGAACAGAAACCCAAAACAGAACCTTGCATAGTAAGAAAATTTCAACCACTACCTTGGTTCATCATTACCAAAAGAATGACAATGACAATGAGGATGGTCCTCCTTATTTCCCTAGCTCAATGAAAGTTCTTAACAGGCATAAATGAAGTTTTAATACATTCATTCAGTTGGTAAACTATCAAATGATATGTTTAATGGTGAGAACGTCATGTTGGTGGTAGATGGTGAAAATCAAGAAAAAAGTTGTACCTAAAAGCCAGTCAATCAAAGACTAATAGAAACAGAACACAGGAAACATCTGGATCGGATGATAAGGGGATCAGCAGGGGAGGCCTTCACTAATTTAGAGGTGTTGTATAGTTGTATTTGATTGTGTGGAACAGGGCGGGGCGTAAGCATCCTTGGTAGCTCAACTTCATTAAGGGTCAAGGATGAAGCTTTGAAATCTCCAAGAAGGCCCATGCCAAGATCTCACACCAAGGAGTTTTAAGACAAGCTCATTTAGCTTCAATAGACATTTAAAGTGTCTTATGGTGGGGAAAGAGCTCAAGCCCACGGAATATCTTTGGACCAAGCATCATAATTATTTGGTAACCCAGGTTGAAGTTGAAGAGGAGATAGATTATAGCCCAAAATTTAGCAACTAAAGAGCTTGAGAGGTGCCAGTGGATCTTCTTTCGGCATTTAATAAGTTGTAATAAAACATATGGGTCAACACAAAGTATCACAAATGAAGGATGATCAAGTTTACCAATTAGTTCAACCACTACTGATTGGCTCGGTAGCAGCAAAGTTGAGCCTTTAGGACTAAATAGTTAATGCTTAGCTCAGTCTTATACTGAATGTCTAAGAGTAGAACATCGGCTGTGATAGCTGCATCAAGCAACTATTGAAAGATTTGAAATTTGGAGAGATTAAAGAGAAGAAACTTGTGTGCAATCATGAAGTTGCAGTATACATAGCATTGAATCTGGTGTTTAATGAGAGGACCAAACATATAGAGATCGGTATTCATTTTGTCAGAAAAAAGGTACTCTCGTGAGACATCATCACGAGGTTCGTGCGGCCAAATAATCAGCTTGTAACATTCACCAAGTCCCCAGCTGATCCAAGAACAAGCTATATAAGTAGCAATCTAGGTGTCAATGCACCAAAGTATGGTGGAGCGGTAGAATCTTTGTGAATATTCTAGAATATATGTAAATGTAATAGGTAGCTTAATTTACACCTCTTGTAATTGGGCATTGATTTCCTTTCCTTTCTAGAACATGTAAACATAGTTATTTAAACACCAACAGCTTGAGGGAATAATCAAGTGGAGCTCTCTCTTATTTTCTCTTCCACTTCACACCTCCAAACTCCAATAGTGGAATGATAGTGCTGACTGAGGGTCACTCCGTCAATGACGGTAGGCAAGCGGATGGTGTTCTTTGTGATGTGATTCCAACGCAAGCTTGTCATATTTACTTGGCACTCATGGAAATTTGATAGGCAAGTGAGGCATGAAGTAGAAAGTCTTGAGCTCAATGGCAAGAAGTATACACTTTGCACCTTTATCTCCTTTTCAGGTGTATGTAGATTAAAAAAGATTGAGAGAAATCAGAAAACGTAAGCATGAGAGAAAAGATGGAAGAAGCAAGCGGCTGCTTGTAGACATCCCAGGAAAGGCAAAAGGAGAGGCAGTGTTGTGTGAAGTAAGTGGGATGTCAAGTGAAGGAAAAAAGTGATCTGTGTGTAAAAGAAAAAGGAGATGTCCCTGAGGTAGGGAGAGAGGATACTTTTATTTAGTCCCTAACTCATTAACTCTTTCTTATTTGTGATACCTTTTTAGTTATTTTTGTGGAAAAGCATTATTATACAGTGCCTTGTAGTGCCTTGACTACAGAATTTAATGAAAAAACTTAAAACTTGATTCTAGATTATAGATTTAAATAGATAACACAAATCCAAAACTAAAAAACCTCTAAATATTCTGACCTTTTATTTCATGAACGGGAAGTTTTCACTTCTCTCTACTTACTCCGGGTAAAAGATACAAAATATTCTTACATAAACATGGTTAGAATCAGTTTCTTTTACTATAGAAGGAAAGGATAAATAGAAACTCGGTATTCCCACCCAAGTGTGTGGCCTACTGGTTCAATGAAATTGGGTTGAGCACAATAAGGTCTCAGATTCAATTCCCAATAGAGACAAACACTAGGTGATTTCTTCCCATTTGTTCTAGCCTTGGTGGACAAAGTTACCTGGTACCTGTTGCTGGTGGGAGGTGACATGTGTCCCGTGGAATTAGTCAAGGTGCGCGCAAGCTGGCCCGCACACCTACGTCGTGCACCTAAGTTGCACGGATTCTCCAAAAATACCTTACTTTGGAAGAATCCTCCAACACGTATCCCTGGTCATTTTTGAAAAGTCCGAGCAACATAGACAGGCACCACGGTCATAAAAAGAAAAAGAAAAAAAATCTCGGTATTCCATATGAAATCAGCTTAAATGAGATGGTAATAAATCAAGACAAACTCTGTACTGATACATTGAAATGGCACTTACATGTATAATGAAATGATCAAGCAAACAAAGTTGGGATGCAAATTGAAAATGGAGGGACACATAAATTCTACTTTTAGAATGGCTCAACCGACGAAAAGGATCAAATTGATCTAGCCATATGCATTGACACAGATCAGATACTTTACTAAACTAATCTAATCAAATAGGAGTCTACTGGTGAAGCAACTTGCTACCACATAGAACTGAAAGTTTCTCAAATATGAAATATAAATAATTAAGCAAAAGAAGAAATGGAACTAAGGAGGCAGAGCAAACAGAATGTGTTGTGAATATTCTCTAGCTGTAAGGAATAATTCTGGAGCTGTAGCTCTTACTCTGTACAGATCTGCTGAACCTGCGATACGGGTTGCAAAATTCCCTTTCATCCCAGCATCACCCTGTTCAATCATTTCAGGATAAGATATATTCATGGAAATTCTCAAGACAAACATTATAAAGAAAATCCTAGTATAAAACCCAAAAGCTGAAGCAGCTGAATGATGTATCCGACAATATCTACATTGCCACAACTTCTCGGGGACAACGTCATATAATAAACAAACATATCTTACAATTGAGTTTTATTATTTATATATAGAAAATGTTAGTGTAATTTCAAAATACCAAGAGGACGATTCAATGATTATGCCAAAGTATAACTTGTCCTGTCGAAGTTAGAATATGCTGAATAAAACACTTGTATTTAAAAAGTTTAGATATATTAGGAGTCGGGTTACTTGAAAAAAGTGTTGATTTGTGAATACCTAACTAGGATAGGGTCTGATTTTGTAGGATCTAAATAAATCTGATAAAATCAGATCTGGTATACTACTGAAGTGCTTAGGAAATTATGATTCCCTCGAATCAAGGGATATGATTGCTAGTTTGTTTGCTTTTCTCTACTATATATTTGTACCTGTACAGATGAATAAAATGTACATTTTTAGTACCAAAACTAACATGGTATCAGCGCAGCTTTATTCTTGTGCTACTTACAAATAAAACAGCATTTTTGGGCTGCATTAACCAGCAGAATCAATAGAAGCTGAGAATTCTATTAACAAAGTTCCGACCGAAACAACAATGAAGCCGTGGTGTGATTTTTGCAAGAAACACGGGCACAATCTAGCAATAGAACTTGTGTCTGATAATCAAGCAACCCTTCATATGGCTTCCATGAGAGGACTAAGAACATTGAGATTGATTGTCACTTTGTTCGAGAAAAGATACTCTTAGGTGATATCAATACAAAATTTGAAAAGTCAAGTGATTTGCAGATATCTTCACCAAGTCCGTCATCGGGTCCTCGTATTAATTACATCTTTAACAAGCTAAGTACATATGGCTTGTATGCATTATCTTGAGGGGGAGTGTTAGAATAGGAGTCGGAACAGCAAAAGCATTCATAATTCTACTTGAAAAAGGATTGCAATGTAGTGTTTTTGTTGGAAAATGAAAATAGTGTGGTCTCCTAGTTGGAAAAGAATTATAATGTAGTGTCTATAAATAGAGTCTCGGTGTAATAGTGTAGATACACAATTCAATAATATTTTTTCTCCTAGTAATTCACGATAGCAACGTGCATCTTCCCGATATTACTTTCTCATATATAATTTACGTAGTACCGTGCATCTTTCCTGACTACTTTCTCATATCTGAATTGCATAGCCTTGTTCAGTGACCTATTAGATCTAATTTGCATAGTTCCATGCGTCTTTTCAGTGACTCCTCAGATCTTATTTATGAAATCTCACTTATCGTCAGTGTTGTGTGAAAACCAACATCCAAGAGGTCAAGCGTCTCCCTGCGACCAAACCCCAACCAACACCACGGTGAATTGACCTCCCACAAGGTGGCAGTTGAGTCTAGTCCATTCTGGCCAGTTTTTTGATGACTTTCTTGTGTAAAATCTACTTGTCTCTAGATTTCGAGATGACCATATATTTAATATCATTTTTCGACAATTCTCCAGCAACAAAGAAACAAATCGACTTTACAGGAACGTTTACTACTTATTAGACCACTTTTTCAGTTTGTTTCTTTTCAACTAATGTCGTCCAGACGTCCCGAGCAGTCCTTACCAATTTTCTGGCACACATATTCACCAAGTTCCTCTATGGTCCTCAAATTTATTACATTTATAACAAGCACGGTACATGAACTATAAGCACTAACTTGAGAGTGAGTGTTAGAATTGGAGTAGGTTAGGAATAATATATAGAATCCTACTTGAAAAAAGATTGTAATGTAGTGTCCTATTTGGAAAAGGATTGGAATAAAGTGTGTATAGATAGGGTCTCAGTGTAATAATGTAGATACACAATTCAAATAATATTTTTCTCTTAT
This sequence comes from Capsicum annuum, assembly GCF_002878395.1. Classification (NCBI taxonomy): domain Eukaryota; kingdom Viridiplantae; phylum Streptophyta; class Magnoliopsida; order Solanales; family Solanaceae; genus Capsicum; species Capsicum annuum. Next base: position 143,973,181 of record NC_061117.1, on the reverse strand, counting down.
ATTTCTCACAGAACTCAATCACCTATTAAAGGGAGAGTGATGAAAGAGAAGAGGTGAACCTCACCCAGGTAAGAGTTCCAGAGTTCCACCGGAGAGAGTGTTCATGAGGAAATTGTTAGATGTGTTGTTCAGCGGAGATTATTGCACATTAGGATAAACCTTATTTGATTAGATATTCAAGGAGAAACAAGATAGAAGAAACCATCACCCTGCAAAGAATCCTTTTCTTCTAGTCAGTCATCTCTGCTCTCTAATTCTAATGATAGATTTCGATATACCTATTGCCTAAAGAAAAGGGGTTAGATAAAGGGATTAGATCTTGTACCAAACATCCTGTTAAGAATGAAGAGAAGTCCCACACTGGTGGTTAAACCAGTTAATGAGATGGATTGACTCTTTATAAGGCTCGGACAATCCTCCTCCCTTTGAGCTAAAGCTTTTGGGGTGTGAGGTCCAAAACCTAATTTTTACGTGGTATTAGCGCAGACAAAGGTCCTATGATCATATCTCACCGCCACCTATTATTAAAAACTTTCCACATGCTTGGCCCATATAATAAAATAATAAAAGTGCTTTTTTATTTTATTATATTCTCAACATGTCCCCATTACGTGCGGGCCTGATTTATTTTCATGGACCAAGCACATGGAAATATTTTTTAATAATGGGTGGCAGAGGTCCTAGGATCGAACCTCACCACCACCCATTATTAAAAAAAAAAATTCCATGTGCTTGGCCCATGAAACAAATCAGGCCCGCACGTGAGGGGGCATGTTGGGAATATAATTAAATAATAAAAGTGTGCTCTCTCAAACATTGGCGGTTAATGAGATGAATGGACTCTTCATAAGTCTTGGACAATCCTCCTCCATTTGAGCTAGCGTTTGAAGTGTGAGTTGGGTCCAAGTCCTAATTTTACACGTCTTATTTCTAACTTTGTGTCCTATGATTCCTTTTCCCAATCCAATAGAGCTTTTGCCAGGTTCATTTCCTATGTGTCTATTCCACAGGATTGGAAGGAAGATTTCAAAGATCCCAAATGAAAATAAGCTATGCTAGAAGATATTAAAGGTCTTACAAAAAACAAGACCTGGGAATCAGTCATTCTTCCTCCACCAGAGGAGAAACTAGTAAGCTGCAAGTGGGTGTTCACTGTGAAACATAAAGCCAATGGTTCGATTGAGAGGTTCAAGGCTAGATTGGTAGTTAAGGGATTCACTCAAATGTATGGAGTGAACTACCAAGAGACATTTTCTCCTGGTTGCAAGAACACAATTAGAATCTTGTCATCTTGTCCAATCACACAACAAAACCATGATTGGGAATTGCAACAGATTGACGTGAAAAATGCATTCTCAAATGGTGACTTGAAAGAAGTGTATATAGAGATTCCTCCTAAATTTGACAATGAACAAGCTCAAGGAAAGGTGTGTAAAATGAATAAAGCTTTGTACGGGCTAAAACAGTTTCCTAAGCATGGTTCGATATATTCACTAGAGCTATGTTTTCTTTTGGTTATCAACAAAGCCATGTTGATCACACTCTCTATATACGACATCACATGGGTAAGATCACTCTTCTAGTTGATGACATACCGATAACAGGTGAGAACAAAGAAGAGATGGTTTGACTAAAGAATCTCTTGGCTCGGAAGTTTGATATCAAGGATCCAGGGAATCTGCAATACTTTTTGGGAATTGAAGTGGCTAGATCGTGAAAAGGGATCTTCATTTCTCACAGGAAATATATTCAAGATCCCCGAGAAGAAACGGGTATGTTGGAATGTAAACCAGAAGGATCTCCAGTTGAGTGCAACCACAAGCTACAAGTAGGGATAGGAGAGTCAGTTGATAGACAAAAATATCAGAGATTGGTTGGAAAACTCATTCATCCCACACACTAGACCTGACACAGCATATGCAGTCAGCATGGTAAGCCGGTTCGTGCATGATCCTCGTGAGTCTCACATGCAGGTTGCCTTTTGTATTTTGGATATTTGAAATCTGCTCCTGGAAAAGGTCTTCTTTTCGCCAAACATGGTCACCTCCATATAGAAGCTTTTTCAAATGTTTTTTGGGCTGGATCTCTAGATGATAGGAGGCCTACAGCCGGCTACTGCATACTTGTGGGAGAAACTTAGTCAATTGGAGAAACAAGAAGCAAAGTGTAGTTGCTAGATCAAGTGCTGAAGCAGAGTATAGAGCAATGGCTCAAGGTGTTTGTGAACTTCTATGGCTGCGAAAGCAACTAGAAGAACTGAAAATATCCTGAGATGATAAATTCTCCTTGTACTGTGATAACAAGGCTGCCATCAGTATAGCCCATAATCCAGTATGACCGGACGAAACACATTGAAATTGATCAACACTTCATCAAAGAAAAGTTGACAGATAATATCTTGAACCTGTTCCATGTAACATCTAACAAGAAGCTAGCTGATGTTTTTACTAGAGGGCTCAGAGTAGAACTTTTCAAAACTTAGTCTCGAACTGGGGCATGTGTGATCTATGCAGCAACTTGAGGAGTATTAATAAATCTGAATCTGTTCAGATTTAATCAGATTCAGATCTGATTCTGATCTCTTTTTGATATGATCAGATCTCTAATCCTAATTAGGCAGATTCTTATCTAATTTAGTTTCCAGCATTATAGAGACTATATTCTGTTTCCTTGATTGTATATTTCATAGTTAGGTTACACAGGAAAACTTGAGAATTAATAAAATCTCTCTTCTCAAAGTCTACAGCCTGAGAATTACTGTGTAACTGTACCAAATGTAGACTTAGCAGTTGCTTTCTCGGGTAGGGGGCACAGTACATACGATGACCCAAAAAGGGTGAATTGGTATAATTGTAAAGTCCTGTATGGTTATCAAAAAGTGGAATTAATCGAGGTGCGCGCAAGCTAGCCCGGACACCACGGTTATCAAAAAAAGAAAATAAAGTCCTGTATGTTTTTCAACTGTTGAAGATTTGGAAAAAAGACAGATACGCCAAAATAACTAAAGTCCAGTTTAACTATGAAAAAATGAATAGGGCCTAATAAAAGATTTTTGTCTCCAGGAGAGTGAATTTTGCTCGCATCATTACTTTTGAAACCATCTATAAATTTAAATAGAAGTCTTATCATTTTATGCTATAATCATGAATATAAGAAATTTAAACCTCCTTATACCAGGAGAAAACATTTAGTCACTTTTCTGTTACTTTCACATGTACTTGACTAATAATGGAAAAAATTGTACAAACAAATTTAAATTTAATGAAAATTTCAATTCAGATTCTCTCATATTGGTCACCTTTATAAATCTCCTAATGTCATCACGGTACTTCCCGTTCCACTCAGCCCACCTGCATACACGTTTATCAAGATAAGTGACATGCTATGAAACTTCACGATAAAAAGGGTAGCCTAGTGCACTAAAGCTCCTGCTATGTGCAGGGTCCGGGGAAGGGCCCGGACCACAAGGGTCTGTTATTGTACGCTAGGAAATTCCAATCAAAGCATTTAGCAGTACATATTGAATATTTTGAAATTTTAGGCAATTTGAGTCGTAATAGTCAGAAGAGTAAGAAATATAAAACTTGTTAATATAATTTAAGGAGTGTTCATATGCCATGCCAAGCAACCATAATCACTTGCAGACCACCGAAAAACCATGTCAACTTGCTAGGTAATCCAAGAAACACTGTCATGTTGTGTTTTCCAGACTCCCCAAGAATATTGCTGCAGCCGTACCAGAGCCTACAAAATACACTACTTTGGAGGATTCTACACACACCAGGCAACATTTTGGAAAGTCTGAGCAACATAGCTGTCATACGATGCAGAATGAGGACAGCTAATTTTAGTTACTAAAGCAATAAACTATAGGCATTTTCCAATCTAGTTGGCATATCAGACAAGTTTAGCCAGCACTTCTCCAGACATCTTAAAGAGGTTACCCGGGACAACAACGCATCCACCATTTATTTGTATTCCATGCTCAAACATGACTTTTCTGTAAATATTTTAGGCATGACACTCCATGATTAACGAAAAACCCAATAATCCAGTTGACAGTTAAAAGTACTATCATTATTTATATGGCTTGTTGCTCTTCAAAAAAAGTACTAATTGTTTTAAAAAAAAAAAAGTCGGAAGTTTTCACTTCCAAGAATTAATTGTTTAACAAAAAAAAGACTGTAAAGTATGTTATGGTTAGACTCTGATTGTTTGGAATTCATAGAACAAACCTTTAAAGATGGTAAATCAGGCAAATAAAAAAGCCAGAGAACTGACATAGGTTGGTCCATTTGACAGGTTCACCCAATTGTTTCCTCAAACCTAATTCTCTAGAAAATATATGTGAGAAATAGAGACACGGGAAAAATATATTATTATTAAGATAGGTTGAGTACATCATTACACTAAGCCCTACATACAGACACTACATTACAATCCTTTCTATGCAGTACACTACATAGAATACTATTCTTATTCCTATTCTAACACTCCCGCTCAAGCTGGTGCATATACAAGTCATGTATGGAGCTTGTTACAAATGTAACTAATACGAGGATGAGTGAGAGACACATAAAATGGCAACACATAAAATGGGACGATGGGAGTATATCGTAGAATGCACGCAACTGCATCATGACCATCGTATGGAAAATCACAAACTGATTTACAACACTCACAGTAAAAAGAAATGTTAGGTCTAGTCACTAATTGTGAGATAGTTGAATTTACCAATTAGACGCCTATATCTTCTGGGATCAATGAGTAGCTTCCTTGTCGTGGCAGGAGTTAAGCATTCGTATCCATAAGCATATCAATGGGTCTGCATCTCATCATTCATATCTCCTCAAGAACAGCGGCGATTTTATGTGCAATATTTGGGGCACGTAAACCCGTGTTCTTTTAGTAAAACTAGATATTTTATGAACATATTTTCTAGAATGATCTAATATTACCTGTTGGCACCCATGCTACAAAAAGACTTGAAGGTGCACTTAGTTAAAAGCTTACTTATTTACCAAGAGGAACAAGGATCCATTTCCACTTAACACATTTTTTCCTTCTTTTTGTAAGTAGTGCACCCATTCGTTAAAAGCATAATTATTTACCAAGAGGAACAAGGATCCATTCCCACTTAACATATTTTTTCCATCTTTTCGTAAGTAGTGCACCCATACACCAAAAATTCTAGAATCGCCTCTTCTTAAGAATATCTAAGACATACTTCGTTGTGAATAACAATATTTGATCTAGACTAAGCAACCTTAATACCTAAAATACTTTAGTCAGTCGAGGTGTTTAGTTTGGAAATGTTTGTAGAATATGAGAAGGAATAGGAATAACGTATAGAATCCTACTTGGAAAAGGATTGTAATGTAGTGTCCTATTTGGAAAAGGAATGGAATGTTGTGTTTATAAATAGGGTCTCAGTGTAACCATGTAGATACAACAATTCAATAATATTCTTCTCTTATATTTCTCACATGGTATCAGAGCCTACGGTTAAAAGTCTAGTGATTCAAATTGAAGTCATGACAAAAACAAACTGCAACCAATTTGACGATAGCAAAGATATTTTGTCAAAAAAAAGTCCCAATAAAAAAAAAGAGAAAAGGGTCAAAACTACCCCTCTACTTTGAAAAATTGGTCAACTTTACCCTCAGTCATACTTTGGGTCATATTTACCCCTGTCGTTAAGAAAGTTATCAAAAATACCCCTCTTTTTAACACTTTTCCACCATGGCAAGATCATAGCCACATGGCATGACATTTGGAGTGAGGTGGATGCCACCTGGCATGCCGCCTCAGCGCATGCCACCACAGCATCTGGCCTTCTTTTTAAATTTTTAATTTTTTTCTTTAAGTTTTGTTAATTATTTAAGTTTATTAATTTTTTAGAAAATATTCAAAATAATATTTTAATTAGTAACAATTAAAATATTATTTTGAACTGAACAACGTGAACCGTTCCATCTTTGTCGAAAAATGGTGGACGATTGTAGGTTCAAAAAGCAGATTAGCTCCATTAGGAGTGTAAACACCTTGCACACATTTGGAGTACTTTTCGGTCAAACACCTCACTCAAGGATCACCATAAGGAGGCAAAAGAAGAAAACGAGGACCAGTGTTCTACAATAGATTTGTCTGAGCAGTCTCCTAAAAATTTAGGAGCTGAAAAACAAGTCAGCCTTGACAAAAAATGATGACCATGTTCAATTGCCTCCAAAATTCAGCGTCTCTTTTGACCCTATATGATTTGCAAGAAAAGTTAAACCCTTTAATGGCATAGTAGGCTATACATTTAAGTTAAAATACAGAGACACACAAATTACGAAAAGCCACTACAATAGGTTTATGTAAAGGCAGTATTATTATTGACAATGTTTTGCTATTTTTATTGAAGATAGAAAAATTGTTTTCTTGTTGCGTGAGGTTAAGGTTTTTCCATTGTAAACATATTCTTCTCCATGAATGTACTTCACAGTGTTATATATTGTGTGTGACTATGAGCTAATGATTTTGCTAAAGAGAGAACAGAGATGCAGCTTAAGCTCTGCATATGCCATTAACTCAAATATTTCTTCGGTAGTTTTTTAACTTATCAGCATAATCTCACCTAGTCTCTTGATTAACTTTAGACTCAAATAACCCTTCAACTATAAACTGAATAGCCAATTTTTTTTACAGGTTTTGCCTTTTGACTTCGAAAAAAACGAAAGAAGACTGCAATATATAAAGTTTGGGATGGCAAACTCCTTCACCACTAATTGGTTAAGAATTTAAAGAAAACTCAATTTCTTCAGTGGCTCTTTTGGAATTAGTCAGCTGAGGTGGCATGCCATGTGGATCCACCTCACTCCAAATGTCATGCCACGTGGCTATGATCTTGCCGTGGTGGAAAAGTGTTAAAAAGAGGGGTATTTTTGCTAACTTTCTTAACGGCGAGGGTAAATATGACCTCAAAGTATTACTGAGGGTAAAGTTGACCAATTTTTCAAAGTAGAGGGGTATTTTTTGATCCTTTTTCCTAAAAAAAAATTACATGTAGAGACAATTGTCAATCATATTTTCAACAATCTCGCTGCTATATTTTTAAAAATAAAGTTCACCTTTAACCCTACAAAGGGCTCCAATATTTTTAACCCGAAAGGGCTCATATATTTTTAATCCAAAAGGACTTCATTTTTAACCATGCCAAGCAGTAATGAAGATCATGTGAAGAACAAAAATTTCGCATGTAAAGAGGGTAAGTTTTGTCAAGAAAATCAAGCCAAAAAAGTACCAGTATTTTCTTTCCAAATCTGAGCATTCATTTTCTATTGAATGAAAACAAAAGTAATACACTAATTACTTTTCCTTTTTTCTAAAAGAAAAATATAAAACTCTTTCATATTTGGCCAACCTCTTTTTTGGAGGAAAGGTTTTGAACCTCTATAAATAGAAGACCCCTCTTCTCATATCATAACACAATAGCATCCACAATGTAGTTCTTAAAGAGTCTTGTTAAGGGGGAGATTTTCTTTCAAACAATTTTTAACTTTTTGATTAGTTTTCATAATATGTAGATCATTTGAACAACCATATCAATAATATGCCATTTGAGTATAGTTTTATGTGTCATTTGATTTATCGCCACCATGGTTTGCAACTATTACTTCCGCATAATGTCTCATCAATTTCGAACCCTACAAGTGGTATCAGAGCCTCTACGATCTTGATTAGAGAATCAAAGAGCTTCCGCCATCGACCGGTGGCTATAAACCCATATATGACGCCCGTCTGGCCAATGATCATGTTAGCAACAGATCGGGCCACTGTGCTTCTTTCCGATGATTATTTTTCTCATATTTGATTTGCATAGCACTGTGCATCTTTCTAATGACTATTTTCTCATATTGAATTTGTGTAGCACTGTGCATCTCTCCAGACTATTTCTCATTTTTAATTTGCACAGTAGCGGACATCTTTCCAGACTACTTTCTCATATCTGAGTTGAATAGCATCATGCGTCGTTTCGGTGACTCCTCAAATCTAATTTTGTGTTGGGTCGTACCATTATTCTAACCCTACCCATATAATTTCTCTTTTTTAATGGGTTTGTGCCGTCGTTCCGGCTGTGCCCATATAATTTCTCTTTTTCAGTAGGGTCATGCCATCATTCCGACCTACCCATATAATTTTTTCTCATATTATGAACGTTTTTGAGCTGTCAAATCGAATAATCCAGCACGTGGGCATATTCCAGTCAGTTTTTCAGTGATTTTCTTGTTCAAGATCTACTCATCTCTTGATTTCGAGATGATCCATATATTTTATATCAGTTTCTGGCAATTTTCCAGCGGTAGATTGACTTTCCGACAATGTTTACTAATTTTTCGACCACTTTTTCAGTTTGTTCCTTTTAAACTGAGGTATTCTAGACGTCCAGAGCAATCCTTACATCCCTCATTGATCCTCGTATTAATTACATCCATAACAAGCTTGGTAATATGCCTTGTATGCACCAGCTTGATAAAGAGGGTAGAATATGAGTAGAAATAGGAATAGTATATAGAATCCTACTTGGAAATGGATTGTGATGTAGTGTCCTATTTGGAAAAGGATTGGAATGTAGTGTCTATAAATAGGATCTCAGTGTAATCATGTAGATACAACAATCAATAATATTCCTCTCCTATATTTCTCAAAATGTTGAAAGAAATGTTGCTTCAAATGAGTGAGACCACCCTAGTCCTTATCAAATCTAACAATATTCAACATAAACCACCAAATATATACACAAACTTGAAGTAGAGTACCGATAAAACACAAAGTGCTCAGAGCCACTGTGTGTCATGCCAAACTCTTAAGTTACAATGATGAACTTTACAAACCAAGCTTGAGGAGGTTGTTCATAGCATAGAGTCACCAGTGCAATCTCCGTACAAGGCTACTAGACTCGCTTTGAGCAACAAAACCAGGTAGTTGCTCCATACAAACTTCCTCCACAAGGTCACCCTGTAGAAAATCATTCTCCAAAAAAACTTCCTCGACAAGGTCACCCTGTAGAAAATCATTCTTAAAGTCCAACTAATAAAGAGAACAACGGAGGGTAGCACCCATGTATAGAAAAAGATGAACAATTGTTATTTTCACCTCATGAGAGTAAGTATAGGTGTAATCAAACCCAAATATTTTGAGTATATCCCTTGGAAACAAGGTGAACATTAAGCCAATCAGCTTGGTCGTTCTAACCGACTTTGACCGTATAAGCCCAACAACAACCAAAAATAGATTTACCTAAAGCAAGAGAAACAAACTCCCAAATACCACTTGCATATAAGGCAGACATCTCGTCATCAATCATAGCTTGTCACCATCTTAGATGAAAACATAGGACAAAGATATTACAAAGGCATAATGGAGTGATGACAGATGACGGTTAACTTAAAAAGGTATAATGGGAATTAGTATTACAAGTGGACGATATACCATTTTGAAGTGCAATAGGTTGACAAGGAGAAGACGAATCTGAAGTATGTGCAGGGTCCAGGGTCCAGTGCAGGACGTGAATCATCTATGCCTAAATACTGAACACGGACGATGATAACGTCGGGATTGGTGGTATTGTAGAAGTAATCGTGGATTCCTCAAAAGTCAATATAGATAAGAACTCAGAGATATCAAGAATAGCAGAAAAGATGTAAAGTCCGAGATTCAATTTTGTATCTCAATTTTGGGAGTTACTCAAGCATGGTGGAAGATACCAACTGTATGTCACATTCACAGACCATAAATCAAAAAGATGATAGAACAAGCAAGAAAAGCCAGGAGAAATCCATGGATCAAGATCACTTTTATGATCCATAAGACAACAAGGAAGGAAGCTCGGCTAGTGCGGATCATCTAGTTGACTGTTTTCGATCGCCATCCACGGACCGTATGTCTCATTCATGGTTAGATGGTTCACGGTGGACTTTAGAGAACCTAAAGCAAAGCATTAAAGGAAGGGCAAAGAGGATCTACAAATCGTAGGACTTTAGAGAACCTAAAGCAAAGCATTACAGTTTTGGATTCTGTAAAGTAGGCTGACAGGTAAAGATTTCTAATGAATAATTCCTTGGTGAGTCATAAACGATTGAAACTAGGAGGATAAGTATTCTAAGGCATTATCACCACGAAAAGAATGAAAAGAAACACCAAATTGATTTTGTATTTCAAACAAAAACTCGTGAATATTGAAGGCAACTCGGAATAATCTTTCATTAAGGAAATCCAAGTACATCTTGAATAATCATCGACGAAACTAACGAAATAACGAAATCCTAATGAACTAATGAAAAAAACAGACTGTCACTATGGAGAATGTTAAAGCGGGTGTGTTTCCCAAGTTGACACGACTCACAATCTAGTGTGGACAAACTAGAAAACTAGACACCATCTTTATAGCTGGAAAAAATTCTGATGTCCCAAAAGTTGGTGGATTAAGTCGGAGGATCTGTAACTAGACATCTATGGAGAAATTAGAAGAGGTGAGGTAGGAAAGGCTGAATAGTGAGTGGAGAGATATAGGAGCTTCAATTGACCCCAGGTACAGAGAAGTTCCAATAGCTCACCCTTATAAGCATTTCACACCATTCGGGCACCTTGTTGGCCCTATAAATAGCTCACCCTTATAAAGCAGTCAAAAAAGGGAGAAAAAGATGATATAAAGAAGTTGCAATCATTTGGTAAAACATCGAGGCTGTTATTACAAGGCAATGGCTTCATTTTTGCATCTCCAAAGTAATAATGTTTTACTTCCAAAGAATTGGAGGTAAGATATCCTTCACTTCGGTCCATTGATTTGTGAGATCATTTCATTTAAAAGTTCTATTTGTTAGAGAGGGAACATATTTACGTATTTATTTTAGCTCTACAACACGCTTCCTCACGTTCAAGCCTAACCCTTCTCTTATTTATATTTTTCGTTTGCCAAGCACATGAAAATACTTTTGAATGACAGTGATGGTGAGACTTGAACTAAAGACGTCCACTTTCCCTCATACCTTGTTGAATAAGTTAACCACTTCCTAAAAGCTTCAACTATCAGCGAGCTGACACATTTATTTATTTATTTTAGGTCTCCAACAAGATCGCCAACTAAATCAGCCCACACTAACCTAATTTTCACATTCACACAATCTAATGCATTAGATGATTTTCCATCCCTTTCCTATAAGATAAACTAATAAGAGATAATTACAGTCCAATGCCTTCTGATGATATTCCAATGCCTTCTGATGATAAATATACACATAATATACATGTTGTATACATCAATATACATTTATGCACAGATATACATAAAATGTGTGTGTGTGTTGTATATTTTGACTAGTGCCCGCAATTAATTTCTGCCGATGGGCTAAAAATGAAAAAATCCCAACTAATAATGTATAATAATGATCTTTTGGACATTACCGGTCCCAGTTTGGAAACTTCCCAACAAGATAAAGTCCTCCACAATCCCATGGCTCAGCAATAATTTTGCACCTCGATAGTACACTATCTTTGGCAATGGCCTGCAAGTATGTAGCATCTTGTTCATTCACAAGCATGAATGCATCATGTAGTAAATCATTTTCAGCGTTTTCTAAATTTACGGAATCATCTTTTTCTAACACGTGAAAAGTTGGAGCTGAGCATATTAATGATGAAAATTTATGTGAAAAAGAATATCAAAGAGACGAGAAAAAAGAAGATAAAACAAGGAAGGAAATAATCCTAGATGATGATAGAGAAGAGTTGAGGTTAACATGAAAATTGTGAATGAAAGTGGAATATAAATGTCCTGTGCAAGTGAAAACAGTAAATGCTTCACCTTAACAAGGGGGGGAGCATTAATGGGGGTACCATCTGCCCCTCTGCAAAGAACACTAGCAAGATCAAAGCGAAATCCATCGACATGATACTCGGTGACCCTTTAGTAGCTCCAACAAAAAGTAAACATAGAATACCGAATGGGAAAAAAAGTTAGTAACGCATATTAAATAAAAAACAAGTCATCCAGGACAATATTCTGCCTGAAATAACTTCAATTAGGTATCTGCATCCCAGATATTAACAAGAATATGGAAGGACCACTGGAAATAGAGGACAAAAGGAGAAGGATAATAAGCCTGGAAAACCTAATCCAGACAACTGATTAAATCCTATAGAAGCCAACATAGCGAATTTTATGAATATATGAGCATTCAAAGATGGAAGTATATGTTCCAACCATATCAACTGACCACCCAGCAAGTCTGCATAGACCATTGTGTGTACATGACCGAGTAAAAGGTCGCTTAAGAGGTCAAGGCTATGTCATAACAGATCTAGATTATTGCCCCAGATTGGTTTCCAGATCATAACTGTATTACTAAGCAACTGAAGAAAATAGATATATAGGATAGAAGAGAAACAAACTAATTATAGAAATACGTCTCTATCTGATTACTTATTTCATTAACAGGAGAAAAAAAAGATAACTGATTGATTATAGTTCGCTAGCCACCTAAAAAAGAGAGAGAGAGAACTGATCCATTATAGTTTGCTAGCCACTAAGTATTTCAAATGGGGTTGTGCAATTACTGTGGAACCTATCACTAAAAGACACTAGAGGAGAATAAGACAAAGTGGAGAGCAAAGACGTCTGTGACACACTTAAACAAGTACGTAGAATAGTGACATTAGCAAGTACTTTTTATGTGTTATGCAAACAAATGAATACAAAAACAAACTGTATCCATAAAGGCCTTGTCATAAAAAACCAACCACATCCATTAGGGGAAAGCATAGTTTAGTTCTGACTAAAAAAATGATATATTGATATCAATTGGTGAGTAATTACTAATTAAAAGGTACAACACAAATAACTTCAAAGAAGACGGGGAAATGGAAGTACCAGTGTCTTAAGCTTTCAAGTATAAGTTCCATGACTACAGGATGATTGCAGTTAAAAGTATTTCCTGGAAAGACCAAAGCATTGCATCTCAGAGCTCTTATCAAACAACAAATAAAGACAAATTTTTAAGCAAAAGATAGAAAAAGCAATAAGAAAATCATCTGCCACTCTATGCATTAAAACTTCAAACACAATTATATAACTTGGAGTCTCATGGACTAAATGACGAGCATGAATCAAAATGAACAACTAATCAGCGAATATTTGAAATACATTTACTTTGTGGAGTAATATTTGTCAACATCTAGTCGAGTAAATCATAAACTTGAAATGGTGATACTTTGGACTACTTGCATCAAGTTGAGTAAATCACTCAAATATAACATATGCCTCATGTTAACAATCTTAAATAACCGTTAAAATATCCTGAAGAGAGTATTTTAAAGATGTGTTCAGAACTGCCCTGCAGATTGTCCTTTTATTTAATGGTAAAAAAATGTATGGTTGAATTACCACATCCAGAGAAATTCACCAGCTGAGCATTGTTGTTCAAATCCATCATGTAATATACCTGCAATTGACGGGGAAAGGAATATCATTTAAGAGGGTGGGGAACAGAGAGAATCAGAGACACAGCATTTTTACAGTAAAACTGAAATTGACTGCATCCACAACATCAGATATGAATAGTTGGATTTAGAACTTAATATAGTAAACCTGGTCTCATCAGGTTTTCGAGGGAGACAAAGAATTATAGAGAAAAAACGGATTGAGTTATATTCATCTAAACTATGGGTCTGATGCAGCTTTACTGAGAAGGATGATAGCAGAGGAAGGGCAAAAAGAAGCAACTTCTAGCATTTTAACAATAAATGATGGTAGATCATGCACTTCAAATTAAACTGCAGAACAGAAAGTAAAGAGGCCACTCCAGTTGAGCAGCTCCGTAAAGTTACAGAAACAACTATTCTTGTAGCCGGTTGATGCATCAGTCAAGATGTATCTTAAATATGATGCTGATTACTAAAATGGCTATCTGTTAACAAACACAATACCCTCGAAATTGCAACCAAAAAATGTAGATGTCCTAAACTGAGTAACCTGTAAAGGTACATTACGTGCAATGAAGATCTAATTCATAACTTTCCAAATATTGACCAAGATCTATTATATCAAAGAGGTCCTTTACCTTGTTGTCTATTCCTCGAAATGAGGTCGTATACGGGTTTTCATCATCAGCTTCATTTGTGTGATTATAAACAACATCTAAAATGACCTGTAGAATGAAAAAACTTGAGAAAGAGAAACCAACTTCTTCAGATAGATGGTTGAAAAGGTAGAAGAGACATAATGGAGATGCATAGCAAGCTCTTTAAGGACTACACTGATATAAGGCAAACCTCAATTCCAGCACCATGCAAGGCCTTGACCATTTCTTTGAACTCCCGGGAAGCACCGACAGGTCCCCCACCACAACTTGCATATCGACTCATTGGAGCAAAAAAGTTCATTGTTGAGTAACCCCATGTATTGATCTAAAGTCAACATGAGTCCAAAAGGATTTATTCAAACCAAGAACATTCTGTCCCTTTAATTAACCATAGTAGTCAATCAAGACTTCCAATACAAGAAACTCGAATATGTACAAAAAGCATTTATTTCATCAAGTTTCAGCAGGTAGCATATAACCAAGTAGATACAACAACCTATGTTGCTTGGAATCTTCAAAAAATGTCAACCGGTGCGTGTCGGATTCTCCAAAAGTAGCGTGCTTTTGGAGAATCTGACAGGTGCGGCATTGAAAATGAAGAGTCCACAACTTAGAAAACAACATACCCAGTGTAGTTCAGCAATTGCGATCTTGGGAGGGTGATGTGAGGAGAGGTTATTTCCGAAAGACCCTCAGCTCAAGAAAAACAGTTCTAAGCAGGTATGGAAAAGGAATAAAGTAGTGAGAAAGCCATGTTTAAAAAAATGGCGAAAAGAACAATAACAACAGCAAATAATATGAAAACCAAATCAATGGAAACAACAACACTAACATACCCAGTGTAATCTCCTACGGAGTGTAGACTCCCCCACGGAATGTAGACTCTACGCAGACCTTACCCCTACCTCATGGAGGTGGAGAGGCTCGAAAGACCTCGACCCAAGTGCAACAAATCAAAGTTGTTATGAAGAAAAGAAATACGACAGTGGAGAAAAAAGGTCAATTAATATGGAAAGCAGTACCGGGCATCTAGAAAAGAACAATAACAATAATGAAAAAATGAGGTAACTGAAACACAAAAGACTGCAGCTAAGTTACTCGGACTCTTCACTTTCGGTGCCGCACCCGTGTCGACACGACATGGGTGTGGGTGTGGGATCCATACCCGATATGGTCAACCGATTTTGGGTACTTTGACCAAAATCGACTAGGAAAACCCGGACAGATTTATGAAATTCTATAATCAAAACAAAAGCTACGGTGAAATTAAAGAAAATGAAATACCTTGTATATAGAAGTTTCTATATTATTGCTTTTCTTTTTATCTCCTTCCAGGATTTTCTCCTTGAAAAATATTTTCTCCGTAAGATTTCCACATAATATCTCAAAATTTATGTTTTATAACTCTATTTTTAGATATTTAAATTATTTTTCGCCGAATCCCCGCACCCGTATCCATTTCTAGATCCATATCCCCGAATCTTTAAATTGAGACCGTGAAGGATCCGACCTCTAGATCCGTACCAGTATCGGACACCCGCACCCGAGTCCGAGCAACTTAGGACTACAGATGGTAACAGCAGACATCAAAAGCATGAAACTAAAATGTATAAGGCTGATACTTCGACATACACAGTCCTTCCAGACACCCGCCAAGCCTAATCCCACCGAGAATCGAGACAAAACTCAACTACTTACTAACCTTCTACCCTAATCGCGGAATAAGATAACAGAAAGATAGTAATTGTGAGAAATATTGGAGAAAAATATTATTGAATTGTTCTATATCTAAATTATTACATTGAGACTATATTTATAGACACTACATTAGACTCCTTTTTCAACTAGAAAGACGTTAGAATATTTTTTCAAGTAGGATTCTATATAATATTCCTATTCCTACCCATATTCTAACACTCCCCCTCAAGATGGTGCATACAACTCATATTACCAAGCTTGTTACAAATGTAATTAATACCATGACCAATAAGGGACTTGGTGAAAATATTAGCATGCTGATCACTAGATTTCACAAATTTTGTAACAATATCTCTAAAAAGTATCTTCTCTCTCACGAAGTGACAATCAATCTCAATATGAAGAGCCACTTGATTATCACACACAAGTTTCATTTCACTAATTTCTCCAAATTTTAACTCTCTCAACAACTGTTTAATCCAAAATAGCTCAGAAGTGGCTACCGCCATTGCTCGATATTCTATTTCTACACTAGATCGAGCAACCACACTCTGTTTCTTAATCTACGAGGACACCTAATTACCTCCTATAAAAAGACAATATCCGAATGTAGAACGTCCATCACAAGGTGATCCTGCCCAATCAGCGTCTGTATATCCAACAATCTACTCATGACCTCGATCCTCGCAGAGTAGTTCTTAACCTGGAGCTGACTTAACATATGACACAATGTAAACAACTGCATCCCAAGGAATATGATAGGGAGAATTCATAGGAAATGTTAGGTCTGGTCACTGTGAGATGATTCATCTTACCAACTAGACACCTATCATTGAGTGGCTCCCCTGTCCTGGCAGGAGTTCAGTGTTCGAATCCCTAGCAGCATCAAAAGATTTACATCCCATCATTTATGTCTCCTCGAGAATGTCTAAAGCATACTTGCGCTGCGAAATAACAATACCTAATCTGGACTGAGCAACTTTAATACCTAAAAAATACTTCAGCCTTCGAGGTCTTAAGTCGGGAAAATGCTGATAGAAGTGTTGCTTCAAAGTAATGATACCATCTGGATCATTGCTGATAATAACGATATCATCAATGTAAACCACCAAATAAATACATAGATTTGGAGCAGAGTGTCGATAAAACACTTGAGTGATTTGCTTCACTATGAATCACGCCAAATTTTTGGATTACTGTGCAGAACTTCCCAAAACAGGATCGAAGAGATTGTTTTGGACCATAAAGAGACCGACGCAATTAAGCCTTGATGAATGAGATATTTCCACCTTATTTCCATAAGTTTGTACTAAGTTTTTTCGATGAGTGTTTTCAATGACATGTAAGTTTATAGTGCAATTTTTTCTACTCACTCGGAGCATTTGCGAGAGGTGCTACAAATTTTAAAACTTCATAACTTAGTTGTCATTCGAAAGAAATGTTATTTTGGACAACTGGAGTATTTGGGTCATATTCTTTCTGCAAATGGAATCTCGATAGATCCGGCCAAAATAATAAGCATGGTTAATTGGCCATGTCCAAAAGATGTTAAAGCTTTGCAGGGATTTTCAGGACTCGTTGGTAAGTATAGTTTGTTTGAGAATATGGAAAAATAGTCAACCCACTCACACAATTGCTCAAGAAAGATGTTTTTCATGGGAATAAAGAAGTTCAGTTAGCTTTTGATTCACTCAAGGAGGCTTTGGTCACTTTGTCGGTTTTGACACTACCAAAATTTAAAAAGGTGTCTGTGGTTGTGGTTGAGCTGATGCTTCAGGATTAGGGATTGGAGTGTCCTAATGCAAGAAGGAAATCCCATCGCTTTTCTTAGCCAAGGACTTTCAATTCGAGATCAATTAAATCAATATATGAGGGAAAATTAATGGCCATAGTTTCTGTTGTACAAAAGTGGCATATTTACTTAATGAATAAACTTTTCATTATACGAACAGATTTACTTGATGAATAAACATTTCATTGTACGAACAGATCATGAAGTCTCCAATTTCACATGGACCAGCATGTTATGGCAGCGAGCAACAAAAATGGGCCACCAAGTTGATGGAATTTGATTTTGAGATTCAATAAAATAAGGCAGTTGACGCCTTGTACCACCAATTTCATTCATGGCTTTTCCAGTTTTACGCAGCAGAACCTTAGATGATCTTTCAACAAAAATTCAACAAGAAGATCAACTCCGTCAGTTGACAAAAGAGTTGCTTCAAGATCCGGCTTCACGACTAAATTATGCTCCGAAAAATGGCTACCTATTTTTCAAAGGTCATCATAACACATTCCTTTGCTCCTTAGGGAATTTCACTCCTCACATACAGGTGGTCACTTCGGTTTTTCCCAGACATACACGCATATCAGAAGTGTTGCATTAGAATGGAATCAACGGGGATGTACAAAACTTTATGGCTAATTGTGCAGTTTGCAAGCCGAACAAGTATGACGCCCTTAGTTCCGCTGGCTTGTTGCAACCATTACCTATTCCTACTCATGTTTGGGATGATATTGCTATGGATTTAATCAAAGGGTTGCCAAAAGAGATGGGAAATGATATATTATGGTTGTGGTGGACCGTTTCACTAAATATAGTCATTTTTCTTCTTTGTCAAAAAGAATAGTCATTTCTTCTCTTATCTCATCCATATACAACAAAGAGTGTAGCAGAACTATTTGTTCGTGAGGTTGTACGTTTGCATGGGTTACCCAAATCTATTATTTTTAGCATCAAAGGGTTGTCAAACAGAGGTTGTCAGCCACTCTTTGGAGACTTATTTATGTTGTTTTGCAGGAGCACATCCAAAACAATGGCCAAGATGGATTCCTTGGGCTGAATTTTGGTTCAATACCAGTTACCATGGTTCCACCAAGATGACCCCTTTTAGATCATTATATGTACGAGATCCTCCTTCATTTCATTGCAGTTCACTGATGAGATTTCTGTTGTTGAAGAGGTCAACCAGCAGTTGGCTGCTCGCAGCCCTATTTTAGATGAACTCAAAGCTAATTTAACCCATGCTCAAGCTCAAACGAAAGTTTATGCCGATGGTAAGCGTCGTGAAGTTGTGTTCCAATCTGGTGATTTGGTTTATCTTTATTTAAAACCTTTCAAGCTGCGTTCACTCGCTAAAAAGGTTAGTGAGAAGTTAAGCCCTCGTTGCTATGGGCCATATACTGTTTTGAGCAAAATTGGTGAAGTCGCTTATCCCCCCTCATTCACGGCTGCATCCCGTTTTTCATGTTTCTTGGATAAAGGGTGCTGTGAAGGAATCTGTTCCGGTCCAACAATTTCCTCCTTTCTTGTCTGAAGAACTTGAAATGCTAGTACAACCTGAAAGAGTGATAGATGTCGGACACTTTTGAATGGCTTCCTTCTTTCTCAGATCCATGTTCACAGAACTGTTTGAGACGATTATTATGTTTCCATTAGATTATTGTTGTTCACCTAGCAAGTAGTGGCTCCTTAGGTGCCAGTTGCGGCTAGAGATTTTGGGTCGTGACACTATTGCTTGTAAATATAGGAAAGGTGCAAATCCCAATAACTGTGTAGCTACGAATTCACATTACTTCTTTTTCATTTTAGGGTTACTTGTAAACATTATATAATCTCCAGCATGCTTGAGGGAATGATCAAGCAATTCATTCTCAAATCTCTTCTTTCTTTCACAATTAGTTCTCAAATAGATATTAAAAGTTGATCGCTTATTTCAATCAGCCCACTTTCAGAATCTCTTGGGCACATTTGAAGGAATCTGAGTTGCGATTATGAATCAGGTGTTTCTTAATAAAAGTGGAACGCTAATTCTGCCATTACCATTCAAAGCATTGGTATTTTACGATATACTAGGCCATAAAAATATCAAATCAGTGAACATCAGAGAAAGCATAATGACTCAACGATGCCGTCGATGCGCGCCCACATACGAAGACAATTTACACGTATGAAAGAATAATCATCATAAATCAGCTTCAGTTAGAGAAATCATAAGAAAAGAATAAGCCAAACAAAACAGTTATAAAGTACAAAGACAAGGTAAGCTTACCATGTGATCTCTTGGATTAGGTCTCCTTTGAAACTCCAGTTCATCAAACTCAAAAACAGGCAATAATTCTACTGCATTAACACCAAGCTCGAGAAGATGTGGTATCTACACTTGAAGATGAATGTCAGGTAACTGAAAGACTGAAATAAGTTTGCAGATTTCTGCAGGTGACTAATATATGATGAAAATGTCAAGGACATCTAATCCAAGAAAAAGGGCCGAAGAACATAACAAGCAATTTTAAGATTGGAACTTGACAAAATAAAAATGTAAGTATTTGGGAAGTTAACTCGTACTATAACTTGCGGTACTGGTATTAAGGAAGATAAACCAAACATTAACGAGCAAATGAAATGCTTGTTAAAAGAGAAAACAAACTGGTGGGATATGAAAGTACCTTTTCAATCAAACCAAGGTAGCTTCCCCGTTGATTTAGATCTAAACCACTTGTTTCATCAGCAGTAAAAGCACGGACATTAATCTCATATATAACAAGATCATTCTGCCCAAAGAAGAGGATATACAGCAAGACGTTAAGGGGTGGTTTCGTTGATTGTGTGGTATAACTAATCCAGCATAAAATTCCGCATAAAATAATACAACGCTTGGTTGATTGCATAGTGTCGCAATATGTAATGCATGGTTTGGTTGGTGTATCCAAATAATGCTGACATTAAGTTATACATGAATCAATATAATATGTTATGCGAAGGGGAGCCTTGGAGTAACTGGTAAAGTTGTTGCCATGTGACCAGGATGTCACGGGCTCAAGCCTTGGAAACAGCCTCCAGGAGAAATGCAAGACAAGACTACATACAATACACCCTTGTGGTGGGGCCATTCCCCGGACCCTGCACATAGCGGGAGCCTTGGTGCACCAGGCTGCCCCTTTTTTCTGTATAATATTTTACGTGGGATACAATATGGAACAAGAATACGTGTATTAGCCATACGAAGATTAGACTATTCGAAGACAAGAATGTCATTAACGAAAGTTATTCTTGTATAGCAATAATCTCTGTCACTACATAATAATTCCTTCATTTTTAATGACTGCATAGCAGTCCGTTCCATATTAATCACCACACAAACAATCCCTACGTTATAATCCATTCATAACTAAAATGCAAACCAGATAACCTTTAAGAGTAAATGTATAGCAGATCTAAGTAGTATAGTCATACGACTCAATCTACCAAAGAACCAATAACATTACTACAGAAGCAAAAGGTGAAACAGCTCTTACATGAAATAACAAGGTCAACTAAATGACAGAAAATTTGAGCACTTAATAATGATAGTTCTGTCATCCGTCATAGCTCATAAGTCAATTAGATGAACATGAAAGCAAATATCTTTAGATTTGTTCAAGAGGAAGAAAGTCGTTCCACTTTCTTTTATTCAACTGTCTCTCAGGCAGATTTCTCGAGGGGGGGGGGGAACTCTTTTCTCAAAGTGATCTGAAGTTTTATTCCGGCTTCCTTTTCCGTCCGTTTGCTAATTTTAACTACTCAGTGATTATTTAAAAACAGTGCAGCTTTTATGGGGGAAAATAGAATCTACTTTGCAGTTAGTTTAAGTCTTACGATATCACCAGGCTTGCAGCCAGAGCTGAAGTTTGGTATGAATGGATTGAAAGAAGCCGGAATCTGATGCACAGAACAACAACTTTCAGCAAGAAAACAACGGAATGGATAGTCTTTGTATTACGAGAAGCCTCAAAAGACTGGCACCCATACGAAAAGGTGGAAAACAAATGAACAATATTTGAATTTCTCTTGTTCCAGAAAACACAACAAATTTGGAAGATTTATATGCATTGTGACGGTACAAGGAAGGAACAGATCGGTCATTATCATCCCAGAAGTTACATTTAATACAGGATGGGGAGACATAGCGTTTAAGATTTGATAATTTCATCAAAGAACATAAAGGAACATTTATTACAAATATTGCTAGGAGGCAAGATCCAAAGGCTCCATATGCAGATTCAATCAGGACTAGCAAATGGCAACTAAAAGAAGCCTCTGAATCTCTGGTCAGCAACAATAACAATCTATCATCATCTCTGGTTGTGATGTTAACCAGGAAAATGGCTTGCTGGGAAGATTTATAGTTGGAAGCTTCAATGAAGAAGACAAGGAGAAACCAACACTGTCAGATATCAGAAAGTGGTGGTAAGTACTTGGAAGAATGATTTTGGAATTAATGCATACGAAATGGGGGGCCGTTCTTTTCTGTTTGAGTTTCCAAAGCACATGGCCGAGCATATTCTTCAAGGTCAGCGGGCATGGAAACAAATGAAGATTCATCTCAAATGGTGGTCGCCGACTGTAGGCTGTCACACCAATCGAGAGGCCTCAACGTGGATAAGAGCAGTAGGTCTTCCTCTTCAGTTTTGGATGGGAAAAATGCTCAAAGCCATCGGAGATCATTGCGGAGGATGGCTGGAAACAGAGGAAGAGACATCCCAGAAAAACCATTTGAAGTGGGCAAGAATGAGAATCAAAGGAGATGGAAAAGAAGTTCCAAAAGAGGTAAAGATAGTCGACAATGGTCTTACTTTTTTAATACCGATACAGAGCGAGTCCAGAACTATGGTGGTCGCTGGAGAGGAGAAAGTTCTGCAGGTTAAGGACCGTTGGGCAAAAAAACCCTACACAGTTAAAGAGAATGGGTTCTGCTTTGATACAGAGAGGCACGTGGGTTCTTCAGAGCAGGTACGTATTTCAAATAAAACAGCTGGCAAGGACCCAGCGACATGGCATGGAGAAGGGTTAATTTTTCAAAAGAAATGGGCTCTTAATGGGCCAAAAGAAAAGGTCTGCCAATTGTTTTAAAGGAGCTACTTTTAATAAAGGCCCAGTTTTATTTACTGAGGCCCATCTCTTCAACTCTAACCAAGCAAATGTCATGTGCTCTTTACAAGCAGATCCAATGCTAGAGGAAATAGAAGCAAACTGCAGACATTGTTCTTTTTTTGACAGTAGCTCCGGAGACATGGTATCAAAAATCCCAGAAGAAAATCAGCCAGCAAATCCAAGAAAAGATCAAATACAGAGACGGGGAAGTCTATGTAGATGCAAAAGCAAATATAGAAGAAGGAGAAGCACAGATTGATGTCAATCAAGAGCATCAAGACATGCAATTGGTTGATTGCACTGATGATATGGAACATTGAGGATGCTGAACCTTTAGACTAAGAATACCTAGAGGGAAGTGATTATGAGATGGATGCGTCAATTTGGGTCCACCAAAATATAATAAATTTAAGCAAGGAATTTGGGGTTGAATTTCAAGGTTGCAGAAAGGAAGCTTTGGCTCTTTTCAAGAAGATTGATAGTAGAAGTCGAATGTTAAAGAATTAGAAACAAGGGTCACGAAAACTCCTAAAATTAAAGGCTTACAAGAATTGAAGGGGTTGGCCATAGACATGAAGTTCCAAGCTAGGGGGGCGAGAATTACGAGGAAAAGAAATTCTAGGATGTTATGATGAATGTCAAAATAATTTTATGGAATGTGAGGGGATTTAATTGTAGAGATAAAGGAGGGTGATCCACAGTTTAGCTCAAAAATGGAAAGAAGATGTCATACGTTTACAAGAAACTAAACTGGAAGAGAATACTAGGGAACTAATAAATCAAGTGTGGGGATACAAGGAAGTCAAGTATGGGCAACTGGAGGCAAGTGGAACTAGAGGAGGTATTTTGATATTGTGGGATAGCAAGACTTGGGAAGGAGAAGTAGCGTAAGTTGGTGCTTAGACATTGACTTGTAGATTCAAGTGAACAAGTCATGATTTTAGTTGGCACATGACAGGGGTACATGCACCAAATGGCAATCAGGAAAAACAAGTAGTACGGTGGGAACTTGGGCCTGTTAGAGATCTGTTTACAGGGCCTTGGATGATAGGCGGTGATTTTAATGTTGTTAGATATGCTTAAGAGAAGAAGAATTGCTCTAGAACATCTACATACATGGCTGAATTTTCTGATTTTATTGAGGATATGGAGTTGATTGATCCTCTACTAGATGGGGGAAGTTACACCTGGACTAGGGGGAACAACCTAGAAACCTCTTCCAGGATTGATAGGTTCTTATACTCTGTTGAACATTTCAACAATATTAAAGCAAGAGATTCTTCCTTGAATTTGTTCTGATCACACATCCATTGCGCTTCAGAGTGGTAGTTGGGAACACACGAAATCTTATTTCAAATTTGAAGGATGGTGGCTGGAAACTGAAGGGTTCAATGAGAAAGTTAAGATTTGATGGGATTCCATTATTTTTAATGGAAGACCAGATTATGTTTTAGCAACCAATTTAAAATCTTTGAAGGGTAAATTGAAAGATTGGAGCTCAAGCACTTATGGGAACTTAGAGAAGAATAAGGACTTGATTATAAGCAAAATTCCAAAGATTGATAATATTCAACAGAATAGATCTTTAACGGAAGACAACGCCATTCAGAAAGCTAATTTATCCATGGAATTTGAAGATTATTCCAAAAAGGAAGGGATGGCATAGAGACAAAGATCGAGAACATTGTGGATTAAAGAGGGTGATAAAAACACGAAGTTCTTCCAGAGAATTGCAAATGCTCGGAAAAGGAATAATCACATTAATCATCTACTGGTGGAAGGAGAAGATATTGTGGAGGCAGAGAACATTAAAAGAGAGATCATCACCTTTACTCTGAAAATGAGAATTAGAAACCCTATTACATGTACCAGTGTCCTACCATAAACACAGAGGATCAACAGGAATTGTAAAAGCCTTTTAGGGAGAAAAACCTTTTAAGGAGAAAGAAGTTTTGGATGGTCTCGAGGCATGTGCAGTAGATAAAGCACTAGGTCCAGATAGGTACACTATGGGGTTCTTTGTACAGTGTTGGGAGGTCATAAAGAATGATGTGATGTCCACTATGCAAAACTTCCACTCTCAAGAAGTTTTTGAGAAGAGCTTCAGTGCAACATACATAGCTCTCATTCCAAAAAGAATAGGGATAAGGAATTGAGAGATTTCAGGCCGATTAATTTAACAGGGAGCATATACATTCCAAGATTCTCACAGAGATTGAAGAAAGTAATGCACAAATTAGTAGATACTCAACAGATGGCATTCTTGAGAGGCAAACAGATCACCGATGCGGTCCTTACTGCTAATGAATGCATAGATTCCAGAATGAAAGATAAGACACCAGGCATCATGTGCTAATTGGATATTGAAAAGGCATATGGCTGTGAATTGGAGCTTCTTGCTTGGAATTTTGCAGAAGATGGGGTTTGGAGGAAAATAGAGTAGATGGATAAGATTTAGCATTACCATTGCCAAGTTCTCTATTTTGATAAATGGCTCACCCTAAGTCTTTTTTCAGTCTCAAAGAGGTTTGAGACAAGGTGATCCG
This sequence comes from Capsicum annuum, assembly GCF_002878395.1. Lineage (NCBI taxonomy): Eukaryota > Viridiplantae > Streptophyta > Magnoliopsida > Solanales > Solanaceae > Capsicum > Capsicum annuum. The sequence continues at coordinate 143,947,904 of NC_061117.1, read as the reverse complement.
TTATCACCTTTTTTGTTCATTCTGCTGATGGGGGACTTAACAATATGGTAAAGATTGCCCACAATTATGGTTGGATAAGAGGTTTCAATGTAGCAAAGGAAAGGAATGATAGAGTGAAAGTAATACGCTTAGAATATGCAGATGACACTCATATTCTGTGATGCAAAAGAGAGTCAGAAGTGTTAGAGGATTATTTTGATTCTGTTTAGGGCTATTTCAGGCCTTCACATTAATTGGAGAAAAAGTTATATTTCCCAATTAATGAAGTGGCTAGGATTCAACAGCTGGCTGGAATTTTGGATGGAGAGATAGGTAAGATTCCAACCGCTTACATAGGAATGCCTCTGGTGCAAAAAGTAAATCAAGCGATGTATGGAATGACGTCATCGAAAGATGTGAAAAAAAGATTGACTAGATGGAAAGCACAATACTTGCTCAGGGTGGCAGATTGGCAGATTGGTCCTGATCAATTCTGCACTGGATGTTTTACCTACCTATTTGATGTCATTATTTCCTCTTCCTATTAATATGGAGGAAAAGAATTGATGCTCTGAGGAGGAATTTCTTTTGGCGAGGCGGCGAGGAGGAAAAAGGCTATCATTTAGTCAAATGGGACACGTTAATTCTGACTAAGAAAGATAGAGGGTTGGGTATTAGAAATATGAGAAAGCGGAACAAAAGTCTCTTAATGAAATGGCTTTGGAGACTACCCAACGATGAGCAATCTTTATGGGGTGTTGTGATTCAAGCTAAGTAAGCAAAGTATGAAAGGAAGGTTTTTGGAGGACAAAAGAAATAAACACCGCATACGGCACAAGCTTGTGGAGGTCAATCAGGAACTTCTGGCATGTATTCTTTGAAAGAACTAGTTTTAATGTGAAAGATGGAAAGAGGATCTTGTTCTAGGATGATAACTGGCTGGGAATGGAAGTCTTAAGCAACTGTTCCCGGACATTTATATCTTAAATCAGCAACAGAATTCTACTTTACATGATGTCTGGTCAAATCAAGGATGGAACTTGACCTATAGAAGATTGATGCAAGACTGGGAGATGGAAAGATTGACCAACTTTTATTGCACACTAAACCAATGCAAGGGTCTACAAGAAGTAGAAGATACCCGAAGATTGAAATGTCACAGCAAGGGCATTTTTACTTTAAGTTCTGTCTATAAAGACATGAATCAGATGGGGTCTCAGATCAGTTTTTTGCCTTGGAAGCTTATCTGGAAAGTAAAAATTCCATATAAAGTACCTATTTTCGTTTGGTTAGTCGTGAAGGAAGTTGTTTTAACTCGAGAGAACCTAATGAAGAAGCGTAGACATGTGTGCAGATGCTTAGATGCTTTTTTTGTGAACATAATGCAGAGACAATTAATCATCTGTTTCTTCACTGTAAAGTGGTCAGCCAGCTTTGGACACTACTTACCAGCTTTAGAGGCATAAAGTGGACGATGCCGGGAAGAACAGGAGAGGCACTAAATAGCTGGACTTTTGAGGGTGGTGGTACCACTAACAAAGAGAGATGGAGAATTGTCCCGGCAGTAATATGGTGGACCATTTGGAAAGACAGAAACTCTAGGTGATTTGAAGGCAACAGCAGCTCTCTTCAAAAGTTAAAGATGAGCTGCATTATAAGGTTTTGTTATTGGTGTAGCTCAGAGTACATAGATGACCCAATTTCTATAGTAGACATCCTAGGATCCTTGTAAGATGAGATAGGATTTAGTGTTAGTCTATTGTTTTTACTCTTCGATGTAGATTCAATGATGTAATTTTGGCTTCCAGCTTTTTGGCTGATGATTTATATACAGTCTGTTACCATTGTCAAAAAATAAAAAAAAAATTGTTCAACTAAATCTTCTCAATTACCTCGAGTATATTTGGAAGCTTGTAATTTTCTCCCCAGTCGAAAGGCAAGCTATTGAAATCATAAGTTCCAAGAAATCTACACATTTTACTACTATTATCTCCAAAAGCTCGTCGACCTTCAATTAGTTTTGCATAAGGATCAATCAAAATAATGCTATTGTCAAATCGATGACCTTCATGCCAATTTCGAGGTCCATCAATGCGATAACCATAAAGGACATCACCTTGAGGCAACTCCTGCAGATGACGCAAAAAAAAAAAACAGTAAGAAAAGATAATCACAAGCACAATAATAGCATATATCTATACTAACATAGCACCATAGTAGAGACCAAGAAACGCTTGTTAAAGAGAGAAAATGTATACCATCAGTACAAGGTTCCTACAGTGCAAAAAATACGGAAGAGTACTGATTCATTCAAGGAAATTTGAAATTACAAAATTAATAAAAACTAGTGAAAGTTAAAACTTAAAGTAATTATGCATTTTGAACAAGTTAGAAGACCAGTCTAAAAATATAAATACAAGAGAAGTAATTGGAATGAGAAGTAATTGGAATGAAATTTAATTTATTTTTCAATTTTATTTATTATGGTACGAGGATGACATGACATAAACTTAAATGAGGAAGCATGGTTGATGAAAATCCATATAGCCGACCTGATAGAGTCCACCCACAGATCAT